>NC_045610.1:1405000-1580000 GCF_009762305.2 Zalophus californianus | reverse complement strand
GGAGGGATGGTTCTGCCATCTTCGACAGAATTCCACCGCACGGTGCCCAGCGTTGCTGACCTCGTCGGGGGGCCAGGGATGGACACGGGTCTCTATTTCTGGGAGGTGCCTGTTGCATGGGAGGAAACATCTTTGTTTTCAAAAGTCTGAGGACACAGGAAGGTTCTCAAGGCAGGACTGAAGCTCACAGGTAGCGCAGGGCCCCGTGAGCCAGAGTGGGGGAGTCCTACAGTCCAGTATAGACCAGTGTGGACCAGAAGAGGAGCCAACGTGGGCCCAGGTCAGCAGTCCCGGGGCTTCGGGGAGGGGACAGGGGCTGTCCCTGCACCCCCACAGGTGCAGGCCTGGGGGTCCCAGTTGCTGGGAGGTCAGGAGCTGCAGGCCTGACCTCAGGTCCTGTAACCTGGGGGAGCATTTGGTGACCACCACACCGGAGGAAGGAAGGGAAGAGGCGTGGGGGGAGCACCCTCGGATATCAGTTGTAGAGTAGCTTGGATGCATCAGGCCCTGGGCCAAGAACTCGGGGAATATCGAAGTTCCCCGCCCTCACCCTGCCTGAACCTTGGAATCACCCGGGGAGCTTGAACAATGGCCTGCATCCGAGACTCTGATTTAATTGATCTGGGGTGGGGGGCCTGGCCATTGGGGTTTTGTTTATTTGTCTTAATGAAATTGTCCAGATGAGTAATACAGGGCCAAGGTTGAGAACCAGTGATGTACATGTTATCTCTGAATTCTTATTATGACCTCCCTGGTGGGGGTGCTGTTATTACCCTTAATAGAGAGCTCAGAGAGGTTAAGCTATTGGCTAAAGGCAGCACGGCTAGGGATCGACTAACCTAAGATTTCAGCTCGGTGCCGTCCGTCGCCTGAGTTCCTGCCCCGTTAACTCTGCCAGGCTGACACCAAGCTGGTAAATGTTTTTCCTTTCATAACAGAACTGAAAGCAGAACCCTCGTTCGAGAACTTCCAATACTGGCGAGGTCTCAGCCATTCGCTATGTCTTGTTCCACATAATAAGAACCGCAATATGAAAATGCATCTCAGAAAAGTAACATGCGCCATGCGCTAGGGCGCCATGGGTTATAGGCGCTCTCACAATGGCAGCTTGTGGTTATGAGTCCATTTTACAGATAAGACAATAGAGGCTTAGATCTCAGTCACTGGCCCAGGGTCGCAGAGCTATTAAGTAGAGAAATCAGAAGCCAGACCCTGGTCTTTCGGACCCCAGGGCCCTCACTTGTGACCAATGATCGGCGGCTTTGTGGGGTGTATGAAAATGCAGATGCCAGGGTCCCAGCCCCCTCCCCACAGCCAGTTCTGATTGGTGGATCCAGTGTGGGACTCGGGGACCAGCATTTTTAACAAGCAGTGCAGGGGGCTCAGCCCTAGGGGGGGGCATGCATCGGGCCAGACAGCAGAGCCCGCAGCTGGGCTGGGTGAGCACGCGGGAGGCTGGTTCCCCCCCGCCCCAGCCCCACCCCCACAGTCAGAGGCGGCAGCAGCTCCAGCGTGGTGGAGAGCAAGGCGCTAAAAAAGACCCCTCGACCCAAGTACCTTTCCTCTTTGCTTGTCACAATGTCTGAAAGTCCATCATCCACAAGTCACTGCAAAGTTCCAAGCTCCCTCTCTCCCCACTTCCTCTCCATTCAGACTCATTTGCCTGAGAGTGCCAGGCTCTGAGGAAGAGGGACTAATTTTTACTAGGGTGTGAATGACTTCCTTGGCTCCTCAGGGCATTGGATTCCTTCCTTGGATCCCCTAGGGCATTGGCAAGCGCGGGGGCATCCTAGGATCTCCTCCAAAGTCCCCCGAGGATATAAGTGAATATGACTAGGAACAAAGACTCTTGTAGCTAGGCTTGTCCTCCTGCTAGTGACCCTGCCCTGCTCCCCATCAGAGTGATGAAGCCCCAGAAGGCAAGAGAAGGTTGGACGCTGAGTCGGAGGAGACATGGCTTGTTTAGACTGTGAGAGGCTTCTCCGCGGTTCTAAACCGAGAAGGTGCTGGGACAGAAGACTGGAGTGAAGTACAGCGAAGACAGACATCTTCCCGGCTGGGCCGAAGGAAGTATGAGCTTTTAAAAGGGAACAAAGATGGAGAGGGGAGAGGGCGTGCTGGGGCCCGCGGGCAGGAAGGGGGGGGCCAACACCCCTGATCTTTCGGTCTGAAATAGGAGACAAAGTCGGCGGGCGCTGGGCGGGGCGGGCGGGAGGCACACCCGCGTGGTCATCTCTGGGAGGGCCGCGTCCTTCCTCCAGCTGGGCCCACGCGCGCTGATGCTGCCGTCCCCCCTTGGGGCCTATTGGTCGCTTAGTTCACCGTCTGTCTTTACCACTGTGTCCAGGGCCCAGGAGGCGCTCCCCACGGATCTGGGAATCTCGGAATGAATGAAGCGCCAGGCTCTCCCCCGGCCTGTGGCCGGACTCGCCCTCTGAGGATGTGGGCAGGTGGGCAGCCCGGCCTCGCCGCCGGGCTCTCCACCTGCTGGGAAGTGGACGCCCCTGTGATGCTGCGGGTGGAGCTCCAGCTTCTCTCTGGCCTCTCGGCCTCACTCCAGCAGCCCACACAACCTCCCGGGGAGCCCGCTGCTGTGCTGAGTGGGTCGGGGCGGGAGGGCAGCCAAGCACAGTCACCGACCCAGCCCTGGCTCTCACTTCCCCAAAAGGCACTTCTGGGGAGTCAGGAACAGAACTCATACCGTGCCCTTGCCGGGAATTCCGGAGATTGTGGGTTTATTCAGCACTTGCTTTTTAAAAAAGAAACAAAACCCCCCGAACAACCAAGTTCTATCGTGGAGGAACACACTCCACAGGCGCATACATGAAACGCTTCACGACGAGCTGTGTTTCGGACACATGACACGCCCCAGTGTTTTCCCGCCTTGTCTAGCCGAGCTCATGGAAAAAAATACAGAGCGTGAGCCCCTGTGTTTCCTTCAAGATCCACTAATGGTCAGGGCCTGGATATAAAAACTTGTGTTTTTCCTCGAGAAAAATTAATGATCTCAAGTAGCCAAGAATCCCAAAAGGTGGGGAGAAGACGCAGGTGTGCTGGAGCCCGGGGCTTGGGGTTCCAGCTGGAGTTGGAAGGGGCCTCCAATGTCTCTGTACAAGGAGGTGCACCTGCAAACAGCTCGGCGGGAGGATGGGGATCGCGCTCGGCACTCGCCCTCTGCCCTTACGGTGTCGTGCCTTGGACACGCATCCCCTTACCCGAGGCCTGCCCTGCCCGGGATGGCAGCCACTGGCCCCACGAGGCACTGGGCACCTGCTGGGTCTCAAAGACTTCGTGTGGAAGGAAGAACATAAAAGATCATTAATAAATGTGTATCTGGGTTACTTGTGGAAAGGATACTTGAGATATGTTGGGTTAAGTTAAATATGATTAAAATTAATTCCAGCTTCTTTTTTCCCCTCTCTTTTAATTTTTCCCCCAGTTGAAATTCTTCCCTCCTCTGCCCCTGCTCACACTCAGATCCTTAGGACCGACCGGCTGGCTCCGTTGGTGGAGCACTCGACTCTTGATTTTGGGCGGGGGGTCGTGAGTTCAAGCCCCGTGTCAGGTGTCGAGATTACTTAACTAAATAAACTTAAAATTTTCCGGGGGCGGGGGAAGCACAGGAAGGACTGTAATAGACAGTCCTATCCTCTGATTTTGCAATATCATTCCTAGAAAAACAGCCCGAGAAGTAGCCCAAAGGAAGTAAAAGTCAGAGGCACAACTTGCAGACTTCAGTGTAAGGAAGCGGGGTGCCCCTCGCGGGCAGCATGGGACGGGTTTGGCGGGAGAGAACTGCACAGGGCCACTCCGTGGGTCACATGCCACAGTCACAAGGCGGGAAGAAAGGAAGAGACCCAGGAACCTGCCGGGAACCCCAGACCCTGAGAAAGCAGAGCAGGGCCTGTGCCTCCGCGGCAGCTGCGTCTGTTCTCCGCGTTCCCCGTGTGTGTGGCCCAAGACTGCCGCGAGAAAGCCCAGAGCACAGATCCTTCGCTGAGCGAGGGCAGGAGCCTCCTCTCTCCCTCTCCCGCCGAGCCTTGCCATGGAGCATGAACTGAACACGTTGCCAGGACTCCAGGTATCACATCTAAAAAGAGCTTCTGCTCACCCCACCCCAACAGGTGGCTTTTGCAGCATTTCCACGGCCTTGGGTGTGATGCATCTGCCCTGGGCAGAACCTTCTGGACTTGCGGATGACTCAAGCTTCCTGCTAAGTTATCCCAGGATTTCTGCAACCCAGAAGTCCTTCCTTGGGTCCAACCGAGTCGTCTCGCGCTGTTGCTGGTTTTCTTATGTGTTTGGCTCTGAGCATGAACAGGACACCTAGAGCCCTGTCCCTTGGGGGGCTGTCTGGGAGCAGTGCTGGGGCCATCAGCAGGTGGGGGGTCTGGGGACGCCTGGGCCTGCCGACAGCCAGTGAGACCCGCACGTCCTCTCTAGAACGTATTTAATCAATATAAGACAGTGGTAACTTTTCAAACTATCTGCACGTAGGGGAAAAACTAGAAGGCAAAACACCAAACTCTACCGTGGTTGTTGCGAGGTTGTGGGATGTGGGGTCATTCTTTCCCCTTGTTTCCCTGAAGTTTTCATTTATCCTAAGAAATACCGAGAGGCCCCCCAGGCCTTGTCTTCACCAGGCTCGGCGGTCCCACATTCAAAGCTCCCCAGGAGGGCCGCACGCTGGCGGCCGAGGGCCAGGAAAGGGAGTGGCTCTCGGGACAAGCGATTCGTGACAGGGTGGGACTGGAAACACCAGGCCAGGCCCTGTCCACGGTGATTTCCCAGGGCAGCAGCAGGGGGCTGGGTGGGGATCTGACCCCAGCCCGGCGCAGCTTGACCCCGAGGCCACGGGAACAGGGGATGCCCTACCGGTCCCTACATGCTAGACGCACCCGGCTAGGTGTTTCCCGCACGGGCCCCAAGATGCAGCCCAAGGTTTGCATAGTCACCGCCTCGCCGCCTCACCCCCAGCACGGATCCACTAGGGTCCTCCCAGTTATCAGCTCCCCAGACTCACTGTCAGAGTCCAGAGAGGGCTAACCACCTCTCTACGGTTGACACAGCTCGCGGCCCATCGTTATGTCATTTCAACCCCCCAACAGACCCGCGGGAGAATGGAGGCCCAGAGGGGTGCTGTGATTCTGAGCTCCCCAGCCAGCGAGCGGCAGAGTGGACTTGCCAAGGCCACCGAGAGATCGGGCTCCATGCCCGCCCCAGGCGGCACTCGGGCGGCTCAAGCCCAGACGCTTACCTGGGTTGCCAGGGTGTCCATCCGGGAGCGGCTGAGGGGACAGCAGTGGCTCAGAAGCAGCTAGCAGGAGGCTTTCCTCGCCCACAGGCCTCCCGCCCACCCCGGAGCAGTGAGCCTCAGCCAGACCACACTTCCCCTTCCTGCTCAGCCCTCGGGCGGGGCAGGGGGGCCGTGGGGCCCACACGGCAGCCCATCCCTTTGCCAGGGACGCTGGCTGCCCGGGTCCCAGGAGCCGGCACCTCCTCCTGCAAGGCCCCGCAGAGGACGACCTGGTGTGGGGGGTCAGGCCGGGGGGCAGGCTCGGCAGGGTGGACGGGGTGGCTGTGGGGTCCCCGCACATGAGCCTGGCCATGCATTCCTGGCTGCGGCAGCTGGGCCTGGGGCTCCGAGAACGAAGACGCCGGCTCCCACCCGTATGGGCTCGGGTGGGACAGACAGAGCATCTCCACGGAGAGCCGCCGGAGGATGCCCGGGCCCACCCGGGGGCTGCTGAGCCAGCTTCTGCTGTCACTGTGTGCGGGCAGGCTGCTCCAGACACGGGCCCATTGGCCGTCCTGGGGGGCTGGGTCTCCATCTGCAGGGTCGATAGTCCCCAGCAGTGCCCATGGCCACTTTCGGCGGGGGCCGGGGCGGGGAGCCAACCAACCATTTTGTCGAATTGACCGTTCTGACTGAAACGAGCGTTCTGGCGATAAAAATAGCTACGCACAGGGTGCACTATGTCTGCCCGAGGAGAAAGGGTATTTCGGCTCTCCATGGTAACGATGCTACCCTAGGCTCCTGGTACGCGCTTACCAGCTGGCTTGCAGGATTCCTGATCTGCAGGGTGTGCGAATCTCCAGGTCACAGACACTGTGCTGGGGCCACCATCCAGCTGCCGGCCCGATGGTCCTGGACTCAGACTTGGGGCACCTGCAGGGACCAGGGTCCACCCCTGTCTGGCCGCATCTCCATGGGCCTGGGGGGTTATCACCTCCACCTCTCAGGTGAGCCCACCGAAGCTCTGCCAGGTCACGGCTGGAGTCGGCGCATGCGTGGCCCCCCAGGGCAGGACTTTGAGCCCAGGTCTGTCCGTGTGCAAACTCTGCGCTCTCTCTTAGGAGGGTTGAGCCAAAGCTGAGCTACTCAAACCCCCCCTGAAAGCAAATTCAAAATGATCTTTTGAGATGTGCTTCTGTGGGTAGAGCTGATCGTCAGCCACCAAGGCCACAGCTCTTCAGTTTGCATCCCACTGCTTCACCAGTAAGTGGTTTCAGTAACGCTCAGGGTCAGCCCACATTAGGTGACACAGCATTCTCAAGAGACTTGCTACCCCCCCCCCCACGTGCACAGGACACACCAGGCCCAGGCCTGGGGCTCTGGGGGCCAGAACCCCACGTGCACTTGGCCGACAGTGTCCTGCATAAGCCCCTCCCCTGCCTGAGCCTCGGTTTCCTTGCTTGCACAGTAAGTGAGCTCACTGGTGATGCCGAGGTGCCCCAGGGACTGAGCCATGGAGCCGCCACTGTGACGGTCTGCTGTCCCCGTGGGGACAGGGCACCCACTCCACCCTGGACACCATGGAAAATGCCTGGTAGGTGTGTGTTGACCGAGAAAAGAAGCTGAGCCATTCGCAGAGAGAAGTGAGTGACATAGGCTTCCTTCCAACAAACCGGAGGGCCTGTTTGCCGGGCTCTGCGCCGGCCCGGCGAGGCTCAGACCCAGCACCTGCCCTCGGGGGAGTCTCTCAGAGCATGGGAGGAAGGTGAGAGCATGCCACAATGCAGGTGAGCTTCGACGCCTGGCACAGGTCCCTACTCAGATGTGGAGCCCACCTTCTCCAGGACAGAAGGGCACCTGTCACCGGTCTCAGGATCAGTGAGCACTCCCCGTGAGAGCACAGGAGTGGCAGGGCTGGGAGGTGCAGTACTAGCGTTTGAACTGGGCCTTGAAGGATGTGTAGGAGTTCACACAGTGGAGGGAACAGGGACAGACGCTGGAGTGTTTGGAGAGTGGCCGATAGCAGTGGGCGGGGGTGGAGAGCCAAGTTGGGGCCCCCCCCCAGGGCTTGTGGACCTGCCTACTTCCCTCCGCCCACATTCTCCCCCTGGCTCTGTCGCTGTCTTTCCACCCAGAGAGGGGCAGGAGGTCTGTCTGGCCTTCCTTCTGCCCCGGGGAGGTGCCATGCTCCTCGGGTCTGGGCGGTGCAGAGGCCCCACGGCTCAGGAAGAACGGGGCACGCCCTCTGGTGGCCGTCTGCGGTGCCTCTGTCCCTGCCTCAGGGTCCCTCCCGCTGTGGCCCACCGACTGGGGACGGCCGGACACGCGGGACCTTCGCCTCTGGAAGCCACAGAACCCCAGACCCTCAGACTGGAGGGACCTGGCAGGGGATTGCAGTCCCCTCCTCCTCTCGGGATTCCATGTACTCCTCAGCATCCTGCCAGGTGGCCGCAGCATGGGAATCGCACACAGAATGAGGCCGCCTCGCGAGTGTCAGCCCCTGGCGTGGCCAGCGATTGCAGCGAGGGCTGGATGGGGCAGAAGCAATGGTTCCGGGGGCCGCGGTTCGTTCCGGCTGACGGGGGTTGCGGGAGGAGTATGGCTTCCAGACCCAGAGCTGGAACCAACAGCGGGAGCTCCCCCGGAGCAGGTGGCCGAAGGGTGGGGGCCCAGAGCTCAGTGTGCCGCCGTCTGAGACCCTGAGACCCAGGGAACCGCGGGTCACCTGGTGTGGGGGGAGGAGGGTCCTAGAAAACAGGGCAGGACAGCAAGGAAACTCTCGTTTTATCCTTGCTCCTGGCTTCATACTGAGCTCCTTCCTATCCCATCCAACACTTTGTCACCCTATGTTTCAAAGTATCAAATGATGTGAAGTTGAAAGAAACAAAAAATCAACAGTTCCTATTTCAGACTAGACCCTGGTGTTTTCCCCCAGAGACTTATAATCACTGTCCATCCCATGAAGTGATTAAATAATCGACCAGGGCTTTGCTCCCCGTGCCCCGACACTCAGGGCGACTTCTGCGGGGGGTGGGGTGGGGTGGCGAGGGCTCGCCCAGCCTGAAATGCAAGCAAGAGCTCGCCCAGCCTGAAATGCAAGCAAGAGTCAGCCTTGGGAGCGTGAGCCTGCGAAGCCGTCCCTCTGCGTGCACGTCCTCCCCGGGAGGTGAGAGGTCGTCGTGCGTCGGCACCCAGCGCCATGGGGAACCGGACCCAGTCCCTGGCCCCAACTGGCTCCCGGTCTGGTGGGGATGAAGCAAGGAAGTGGATTATTACAATCGGGATAATTGCGGTAGTGATCCCAACAGAGCCCAGAGCTAGACTCTAGTACGCTTGGGAATTTAGGAGATGCCAGTGGTGGTGGTTCAGATCAGCACGGAAGATGGGCTACTCATTTCACGGTCCTGCCTGGTCACTTTGAAGAACTACGTAGCTGGATCCCAGTCGCCCAGGAAAACACATTCCAGCTACAGCCAAGATGTAACTTTAAAACATGAAAGTAGAGAGAAGCACCAGAAGCAACTACGGATACTTTTCTTCTTAAAATGATCACGGGTGGGGAAAGACTTTCTAAGTTTGCTACGGAACCAGAAATCATAAAAGGAAGCATTGATAAGTTTGATTTTAAAGTTTCTGGAGGATGAGAGACACCAGATGCATCATTGCAAGATGGGTGTCTCAATGGGGAACAATAGTCGGAACAAAAATAGGAAAAGGGTCAGTGTTTCTAATCTGAAAACACCTCTTACAAGCTAATAAGAAATGAAATGAGGGGGGCGCCTGGGTGGCTCAGTCGTTAAGCGGCTGCCTTTGGCTCAGGTCATGATCGCAGGGTCCTGGGATCGAGCCCCGCATCGGGCTCCCTGCTCCGCGGGGAAGCCTGCTTCTCCCTCTGCTGCTCCCCCTGCTTGTGTTCCCTCTCTCGCTGTGTCTCTCTCTGTCAAATAAATAAATAAATAACATCTTTAAAAAAAATGAAACGAGGGGTGCCTGGGTGGCTCAGTTGGTTAAGCATCCGACTCTTGGTTTCAGCTCAGGTCATGATCTCAGGGTCCTGGGATCGATCCCCACATCAGGCTCCATGCTCAGTGCAGAGTCTGCTTGAGATTCTCTCCCTCTGCCCCTCTGCCCCTCCCCATGCTCTGCTCTCTCTCTCTCTCTCTCTCTCTGTCTGTGGAAAAAAAGAAAAGAAATTTACCCTAAGGAGATACCTAGACAAATGGAAAAGGGGTTCGGGTGGTATTGTTTATAATAGTGAAAAGTCGGAAGCAATTTGGCAATCAACCATGTACGAGTTAAATATGTTATTCTGCTTTTTTAAAAAAGATGTTATTTATTCGTTTAAGAGAGAGAGAGAGAGATAGCATAGTGGGGGGAGGGGCAGATGGAGAAGCAGGCTTCCCGCAGAGCAGGGAGCCCGACGCGGGACTCCATCCCAGGACCCCGGGATCATGACCTGAGCCGAAGGCAGACGCTTCACCGACTGAGCCACCCAGGTGCCCCTAAACATGTTATTCTATATAACACTACGACGCTGATAGAAATGGACATATAATTCTACACTTATTGCTGTAGAACATTGTGGAGCAATGCAGAACAACTTATTATTGAGCTAATAAAGCAGACGATAAACGGCATGTATAAGGATGTTATAAACTCATATACTGAAATCTGTCGAGGAAGATGAAGACCAGTATGTTACCAGGGGTTACCGCTGAGTTGATGGGCTTCCTAGAGATCTAAATGGTCCTCTTTTAATTGTCGGAGGAGGTTTGGATATGTTTGTAGATCACCAAAACAAGAATTCGTCTTTAAAGTGCTCCGGGAGGGGTGTTGGAGGCCAGCGCGTGCACGGGACCTGGGAGTCCTCCCCACGCCTGCCGGGGGGGCTGTGCCGTCCCCAGCCACAGCCAGGCAGCCCCTCGCCCCCCCTGCCCCTGCCCCGAGGTCACTGAGGTGGGATCTTCCCGGTCCAGAGGCAAGGTCAGTGTGTAGATATTTGGGGGTGCGTGGGCAGGCAACAGCCCTCTCTTGCAGATGAGGGGGGCCCCTGCCCACTGTCCCCATTCCTGGAGGTGCAGATCGCCTTGAGAGGGCATGGGGAGCCCTCACAGTCCTGTCCTCACCCCTACAATTCACAGAAAGGGCCCCAACCCCCAGAGCCCATGAATAGGTCACCGTATTTGGGCAAAGGGACTTTGAGGCGGTGACACTATCCTGGCTGACCCAAGAGGGGCCACGGTCATCACCAGGGTCCCCCCCAAGAAGGAGGCGGAGCTGTGACCTTGGAAGTGAGTGGTGGGGATGATGCAGGAAGTGGCCATCTGATTCTCCCCTAGAGCCTCCAAGAGGAACAGGTCCTGCCAACCCCTCCCGACCTCTGACGGCCAGAGCCCCGGCAGCAGCAGGAACGAACACCCCCCCCCCCGCCCCCCTGGGGGCCTCCCATGCCCTGGCGCGCTTATGCCTAAGCCAGCTCGAGAAGGTTTCTGTCCTTTGCTGCCCACACAATCCTTGCAGGACAACAGCAAATATCACGTTGACCGACCGGCGTCCCCTCACCCCGGCGCTCCTTCTTAACCGCCGCCATGCTGCTCCCTGGAAGCTTCTAGATGGAGGCCACATTGTTGTTCGTTGTTTGGTTGAGAGCTGGGGTGGGGGGAGTGGGAGGAGAAAGGTTTATTTTTAAACATCACATGCATAAAAAGTTCAGTCTCTAAGCTGTGAAATCTTGCCCCTTTCAGCTTTCGCCACAGAAGCCCACCCAGAAAAGCACTGAAATGAGCACCTTGCTCTCATTTTTTTTTTTGTGGTGAAACGTACACAGCGTGGAGGCTACTGTCTTACTGTTGCAAGCCCACAGCTCAGGGGCATCGGCACATTCACAATCGGCACCATCTGTCTCCAGGGCTCCTTACGTTCCCGGTCAAAACTCTGTCCCCAAGAAACACAAACTCCCCCAGCCCCCCGGCAGCAACTTCTTCTTGAAAAAGGCTAAGCGTTTTCGAAACCTTGACAAGACAACCCTTTTACCTCCTGGCAAGTGCGTGGATGGCCAGGCTGCCGAGCTACCCTTAAACTGTGCTAGAAACCATCCAGAAACTTCCAAGCGAGCCTCCTCCCCCCTGACCATCCAGAAAAATCTCAACTTCGCCTTCATAGCATGTTCACCAACCACACGTGCGGCAGCCGGTGGGGACCAGGACACAGAGGTGAGGTCTCCCCGGGAGCCCACAGGGCACCCCTGCTGTCCCCCCCCGAAAAGGGACCCCTTTGGGTCTCAGTGCTGGAGGGCTGGGCTTTCTGGGTGCAGGGACCTACCCAGTCGACTGTTCAAGGATAATTTTCAATGAAAGGTAAAATCACGAATCTCAGGCAGATACAAAAATTAGCACCTGTTAAGGATTTTTTTTAAAGATTTTATTTATTTATTAGAGAGCGAGCGAGCGAGTGAGAAACAGCATGAGAGGGGAGAGAGTCAAAGGGAGAAGCAGGCTCCCCACTGAGCAGGGAGCCCGATGCGGGACTCGATCCCAGGACTCCGGGTTCGTGACCTGAGCCGAAGGCAGTCGCTTAACCATCTGAGCCACCCAGGCGCCCTGTTAAGGATTTTTTTTTTTAAAGATTTATTTATTTATTTTAGAGGGAGAGTTGTGAGCAGAGGGAGGGGCAGAGGCAGAATCTCAAGCAGACTTCCCGCCCAGTGCCGAGCCTGACACGGGGCTCAATCTCACAACCCTGAGATCATGCCCTGATCCTGAAATCAAGAGTCAGACGCTTAACAGACTGAGCCACCCAGGCGCCCCAGCTGTTAAAGTATTTTATTCTGGGGCGCCTGGGTGGCTCAGTCGTTGAGCGTCTGCCTTCGGCTCAGGTCATGATCCCGGGGTCCTGGGATCGAGCCCCGCATCGGGCTCCCTGCTCCGCGGGAAGCCTGCTTCCCCCTCGGACCCTCCCCCTGCTTGTGTTCCCTCTCTCGCTGTGTCTCTCTCTGTCAAATAAATAAATACAATCTTAAAAAAAAAAAGGAATATTGAAATGAATGCACAAATGTCCACCAAACTGGTTTTTCCCCCAGGCAGGGAAGAAAGTCAATTCAACCTGTGCGGGTAGGACATAATTTCCTTATCTACAGTCAAGAATTCTTTTTGTGTTGCCATCAGGTGTCTACACTTCAAAGAGAACTGGGGTCAGAAGACCCAGAGGGAGGTCCTCTGGGGTTTCCACAGTGCATGATTTTTCTGCTGAAACATAACATTTTCTCTACATGAGAGAAGGCAGGGCCGACTGAAGTGAGGGGTCAGAAAGAAGAGCAGGTGCACAGAGCTTCAGAGAGAATATGGGCATAGGGGTGGTTTCAGACCGACAACAGGAAGGGCCCTCCTATTTCCGAGGGATGCTGGAGCTCCCGGGATTGAGCTGTGACCCATGACCTGGGTCCCTGCTGAATTCTTCAGTGAAACTCGGATGGGAAAGTCCTGAGGGCTGGCTTCAGGGACAGCGGGAAGGTGAGGTCACGATGCGAGGCAGGACCCCACAGCCCCCAGGGCACAGGGCTGAAGTCGAAGGCAAGGCCACTCAGCCAGGCGCTCCCTGAATGCCGAGCCAAATGGACCAGAACCAGAGCCAGAAAGGGCAGGGTGACCCCGACGGAGGCCCAGGAATTCCCCGAGTGGGAATCATGAGGACCCAGCGAGGGAATTCCTGCTTGGGGGACATTCTGGCCCCCCCCCCCCCGTGGTCTCTGCCCTGGAACCCCCCAAACCTGAGAGAGGGTAGGAAGCACTTCAACACCCACGGAGCTGAAGACGGTGTCCAAAGCTTAGAGCCTGGCTGGTGGAGGCTAAACCATCCAGCCAGCCTGTGTCCGGATTCTCAGGGAAATGACACATTCTCAGTCCCACCGGCAGGTGGCGCGCTCACCCCCGCGGCAGGTGCATGCCCCCCACCGACCCGGGGAGTCCCCGCTGGGACTTCCGCCTCGGGGTTGGGCGGGCGGGGCGGGGGGGGCAGCAGGTGCGGCTGAGAGCTGAAAGCCCCCGCAGGGAAAGGGATCCTGGCCAGATGCCCCTTCTCCAGCCCTCCTCCCTGCACACCGCGCTTATTCCTCCTTCTGTTTCCTGGCACAAGGTTGGAAATTCCAACCACTGAAAATCCGTTGGTTCTACAACGAAAAACCCAAGTAACCCAATTTAAAAATGGAGAGAAGACTTGAACAGACGTTCCTCCGAGGCAGATATACAAATGGTCAACAAGCCCGTGGAAGGATGCTCGATATCGTTAATCATTTAGGGAGATTCTAATAAAAACCACAGTGAGTGGGGCACCTGGGTGGCTCAGTCGGTTGAGCGTCCAACTCTTGATTTTGGCTCAGGTCATGATCTGGGGTGGGGGTGGAGGGTTCTGAGTTTTCCATCCCTGCATTGGGCTCCATGTTTTGTTGTTAAAAAACAACAAAACAAAACACCACAATGAGATAACCTCACACCCATTAGGATGGTTACTATTAAAAAAAAAAATACCAAAAACCCCAGAAAATAACAAGTGTTGGAGACGATGTGAGGAAATTGGAATCCTTGTGTCCTGACCGTGGGCACGTACAATGGTACAGCTGCTCTGCAAAACGGCATGACCGTTCCTCAAAGTATTAAAAATAGAATGACCGTGTCATCTAGCAATTATACTTCTAGGCGTATACTCCAAAGAATTAAGGATAGGATCTCAAAGAGATATTTATGCACCTTATTCATAGCAGCATTATTCACCATAGCCCCAAAGCGGAAGAAACCCAAGTGTCCATCGACAGAGGAGTAGGTAAACAAATGTGGTCTGTCTGTACGGTGGAATATTATTCAGCCTTAAAAAGGAAGGACATTCTGACACCTGCTACAACATGGATGAGCCTTGAGGACGTTATGCTGAGTGAAATAAGCCAGTTACAAGAGGACAATACTGTGTGACTCCATTTTTATGAAGAACCTAAAGCAATCAAAATCATAGAGACAGAAAGTAGGATGGTGGCCACCAGGAGCTAGGCAGAAGGAAGAAAATGTATCGACAAAACCGGAATCGTACTTCAAACATCAAAATTAATATCAAAGACCATTTAATATTTAAATGTAAAAATTAAAACTAATATTCTTGAAGCGAGGAAGACTTTCTAAATATGTCTCAATGTCAGAAACTGTAAATGAAAAGGTGATTGATTTTAATGAAAACAAAAATATGGAAACACAATTAACTTTTTCTTCCCCCCAAAATATATTTAATAGACAATTACCATGTGCTCTGCTCCTGATGTTTGGGGGGATACTGCAGTAAATAAAACAGATAAATCTTTGCCCTCATACAGCTTGTTTTTTAGCTAGAAGACAACACAAATAATATATAATATGTCAGGTGGTAATAAGGATTTTGGAGGAAAAAGGAGCAAGGTAAAGGAGATCGGAGTAAGGAGTGAGCTTCATTTCAGGCATAGGGAACAGAAAGCACAAACTTCAAAGACAAAAGAAAAATTGTAAGAAATATCTGTACTATGTGACAAGAGTTATTTTCCTTAATATATACTTTTTTTTTTTCTTATAAATCATTACGTGAAAGAGGCACAAACCAATAGGGGAAAAAATGGGCAAAGAGCATAGGAATTTCTTCTTTTTAAAATCTGGGTGGCCAGGGTCCCTGGGTGGCCTAGTTGGTTGGGCTCTGCCTTCCGCTTGGGTCGTGATCCTGGAGTCCTGAGATTGAGCCCCGCATCGGGCTCCCTGCTTGGTGGGGAGTCTGCTTCTCCCTCTCCACCTCCCTCTCCCTCTGCCCTGCTCATGTTCTCTCTTGCTCACTTTCTTTCTCTCTCTCTCAAACATATAAATAAAATCTTTTTTTTAAAGATTTTATTTATTTATTTGACAGAGGGAGACACAGCGAGAGAGGGAACACAAGCAGGGGGAGTGGGAGAGGGAGAAGCAGGCTTCCCGCGGAGCAGGGAGCCCGATGTGGGGCTGGATCCCAGGACCCTGGGATCATGACCTGAGCCGAAGGCAGATGCTTAACGACTGAGCCACCCAGGTGTCTCAGTCAGATAATATATTATTAACAGATCTGAACTGTTAAAGGGAGTGATACCCACTGGAATCAGGATCAACACAAAGGAACAAAGCCATGGCAAATATGTAGATAAATATAAAAATGTTTTATTATTGGAAAGAAATCTCAACTAGAGAAAGGGCGTCTATGAAAACCTTATAGCTAACCTTGTACTTAATGCTGTATTTAGTGCTTAATTCAGTATTAATACTCAAATAGTGAATGTTTTTGCCTTATGATCAGGATGGAGGCCACAGTGTCTGCTCACACTGCTCATATTCAACTTCACACTGGAAGTTCTAGTCGGTACAATAGGGAAAGAAATAAAAGGAATGCAGATTGGGAAGGAGAAAGTAAAACTATATTTGATAGAATTACCTATGTGGAAAATTGTATAGGATGGCTAAAAAGATACTAGAATTAATAAGTGAATTTAATAATGTTGCTGGGTATGATACAAAACTAAGTTGTAGTTCTATATACCAGCAGTGATCAATCAGACATTGAAAAATTTGTTGAAAAATTTAAAATACCACTTAGAATACCACAAAAAATAATAAATACTTAGAGACCTGACAAAGACACATTGGAAGCTACAGAACATTTCTAAGAAAAATTAAGGAATCACTCAGGATCAGTAAGGTGTTGATTCTCCCCAAAGTGATCTATAAAATGAACACCATTCCAAGAAACATCTCAGTGGGCTTTTTTTTTTTTTTTTTTTTTTTTTTGGTGGAACAAGGTGATTCTAAAATTCACACGGACATGCAAAGGACCTACCTAGAAAGATGAAAACGACACTTGGTTCTGCCATTTGCTATCTGCGGACCCTCCAATAAATTGCTTAGCATAATAGGGTCTCCATCTCCTGGTCTGTCAGCTGGGTGTAACAATACGCCACCCTCATAGAGTGATGGGGGCATTGCAGGAAGGAAACTGTGGAAAGTACTTACAATAATGTCTGACACAAGTGAAGTGTTAAAGAAGACTTCGTTGTTAGTACTGCAGCATTGCATGAGGTTGAGGAATTATCTTTTTTCAGATTTATTTACTTATTTTAGAGAGAGAAGAGGAGGCACGTGCAGGGGGAGGGGCCGAGAGACAAGCCGACTCAGCGCTGAGCACGGAGCCCGACACGGGGCTCGATCCCATGATCCCAAGTTCATGACCTGAGCCGAAACCAAGAGTCGGATGCTCAACCGACTGAGCCACCCAGGTGCCCCCAAGAAATTATCTTTATAAAATATACAGGGTAGATTATATGACAGTGGTGGAGGATCTGGGGTCTGGGGTCCAACTACTGTGGTGTGTCATTAGAAACATACTGCACCACTTCTGCTCTCTACCTTAGGAGAGCTATTTCATGTCTCAAAGCCCACCTTGCATCCCCTGCAAAACGGGCACAAAAACTGTAGCTAGCATTTACAGAATGTCTACTCAATATTCCAGGAACTTAGTATGATCACCTCATTTAATTATCCCTACAACTGTGGGAGCTAAGTATTATTAACAAGCCCATCTTATACATGAGGGGGCTGAGGCATAAGAAATATCATGTCTCTACCTAGGGTAGGTTAGGCTGATAAGTAACAATGATGGAATTTGAATCCAGGTACTTGAAAGTCTGGGGCCCATGACCCATGACATTGATCGTACGTGGCCAGTTGATGTTCAGCAAAGGAGCTAGAGGGTGATTCAGTGGAGACGGAAAGGATGGTCTTTTCAACGACCGAAACCGTAGGACATCGATCGCCATGCAGAGGGAACCAAACCAAAATACTTGAGACAGATCGCAGAACTAAACTGCAAAACATAAAACTAGTGAGCTTAGCACAAAATCTTTGTGACCTTCGGTTTAGCAAAGGTTTCTCGGGGACTACGTCAAAAGCACTATCCATAACAGAAAAACAAAATCAATACGTCCGACTTCATCAAAATGAGAACTTCTCTTCCGAGGACGCTTATGTTAAGAGAACTGAAAAGATGAGCCACAGGCTGGAAGAGAATATTGGAAATTTGTATATCCTATAAAGCCTGTGTACAGAGTGTATAAGGGACGCTAACAGGGGTGCCTGGGTGGCTCAGTCGTTAAGCGTCTGCCTTCGGCTCAGGTCATGGTCCCAGGGTCCTGGGATCGAGCCCCGCGTCGGGCTCCCTGCTCCGCGGGAAGCCTGCTTCTCCCTCTGCCTCTCCCCCTGCTTGTGTTCCCTCTCTCGCTGTGTGTCTCTCTCTCTGTCAAATAAATAAATAAATAATCTTTAAGAAAAGAAAGAGAAGATTGGGGAAATTAAAAAAGAAAGGATTCTAAGACTTCACACTAAGAAAACGGTTCAATTACAAATGGGGAAAACATTTGAATGGACATCTTTATCACCAGGCAAACACGCCCGTGAAAACCCCGTCACCCCCCTTAGTGACTAGAGGGATGCGAACGGGGTCCTTGGTGAGGGATCCACGCACCTGTCAGAGTGGCTGAAAGGGGAGAGTCTGGCTGTCCACGTGCTGGTGAGGACGTGGAGGACCTGGCCCTCTCCTGTCCCGCTGGAGGAATGTGCGCCAGAGCAAGCACTCTGGAAGACAGCTTGGTAGTTTCTGGAAAAGTTAAGCGCGTGCTTGCTGTGACCGCCCACAGGTCCCCTGGGTAAAGCATATATGTCCGCACCGAGCTTTGTGCACCAATGTTCGGAGCCACTTTGAGGGTCAAAAACCAGGAGCGACCTAAATGTTCATCAACAAGCACGTGGATAAGTCAATTGTAGCCCGTTCGTGCGGTGGAAAAGGGTTAAACTCAGCAGCCGAAAGAAGTGAGCTAGTGATCTGCACAACGGAGGGGTGAATCTCAGAGTGATTGTGCCGTGTGAAAGAAGCCAGGGGAGGAGGGGGACCCTATGGTTCCATTCACATGGAACCCCCCCAAATCGCAAACTGATCTACAGGGATGGAGTGCATGTCCATGTTTGCTGGGCGTTGGCGGGGCGGTGTGAGAAGTGGGAAGAAGGGGTGACAAAGGACATGGGGAACTTTTGGGGTGATGGGTAGGCTCATTCTTTTGATTGTGATGTTGGTTTCTGGGGCGCATACGTATATGTCAGAATTTACCAAGTTTTACACTTTAAAGACGTGCAGTTTTATGTCAATAATAGCACAGTAAAGCTATTTCATTTTATTTATTTTATTTTTTAAAAGGCGAGTCTGGCGGAGGAGGCTGGGTGTCAGCACGTGGAGACTGAAAGCCAGGCTGAGGGGCGGGATGAGCGAGAGGGTGAGGGCAGCCGCGCCAGGAGGGCTGAGACAGGCCCTGCGGTGGCCCCACCAGGAGCTGTGGGGATGCATTCCAGATAAGAGGGAGAAAAGCAACTGGATCATTGATCACTGGGGGCTCACTCCTTGGCCCCAGGGCAGTAATTTGTTAAATCCGATCGGGGGCAAGGAAGGCCATGGGGCTTGGAAAGAACTATCCCACACTCATCTGCTGCTTCTGGTTTCTCCCTTGTGCGCTGGGTCCTGTGACTGCAGGCTGCCTGCCCCGAGAGCCCCTCCCTCGAGCGGCTCACCCGGCAGGAAGGGGCCTGGCCTGCTGAGCCACACTTTCTGTTCATTCCTGGGCACCCCCTTTCTCTGCCCGGGCCTGGCAGTGGTCCCTAAGGTCACTTCTTCCTGGGGTCTGACCTCACCTCCCTGGGTTTAATGGAAGCCACATGTTTTCATCCCTGCCCCGAGACTTGCTTCAGTGAGCCTGGCACCCACTTTCCTGCCCACTTTCTCCCTGCCCTGCCCGCCCCCCCCCCCCCCAGCTTACTCCCGAAACTCCATAGCTGCCATTTATACCCTGATTCATGGATGACCTCGTCAGGTGACGGACATCCAAATATAACCCGGCCGGGCCGGCTGGCCGGCTGGCTGGCTTCCTATGTGTGCTCAGGGCCAAGACGGAGACCTGTGCCTTCCCGGGCCCTGCAGGATGGCACCTCGGGAAACAGCTCGCACCCGAGGCCAGGGCGGGGGAGAGAAGGTGTGTGTGGTGGGAGGCAGCGTGGTCCGGAGAAAGAGGGAGGCCAAACCCCAAGCCAGAGGCGAGGCTGAGAGCCGTGCACGGGCTGTAACATCCCTAAGGGGCGGGCTCCCGTCAAGTGCATCCTCCCCAAGGGGGGCTCTGCAGGGAGCCTTTGACTGGCTTCCCAACCCCAGCCAGCCGCGGCCCCAGCCCCGTCTCTCACTCTCTCACCCCTGTATTCGTTCAGGCACCAATACTGGCTGATGCCTCTTCATCGAAGCTCTGGGGGCCGACCAACGGCCTGCTTTCAAGAGCGGAGGCCGGGACGTCGCATCAGAAAGTACAGACGGGATGGTAAGTCCCTGGGGGGGGGTCTTCAGCCCGGATCTGGGGTGGGAGGGGTCAGGGAAGGTTTGCCGGATGCTGTCCCATCCAGACTCCAGTCCCCCAGGACTGGCAGGAATACAGCGAGGGAGGTTTGTGGGGCGGGCCGCAGGGATGAGAGGGGTTTGGATAGTGGTCCCTCAGCGTGAGGAGGGGCAGGGGTGCGGACGGGGCGAGGCAAGGCTCTGCGTGGAGGCGGCACCCTAATCTTGAAGGTCTGGCTAAGAAGCCTGGCCACGTGAACAAACACAGACCCACAGACCCAGAGGACAAGCTGCTGGTGGCCCGAGGGGAGGTGGGTGCGCTTTGAGGCAAACAGGCCTGCAGGATGGACCGTAGAAAGGGCCCACAGCGACCACCCGGGTCATCAGGGGACCCACCACAACATAGCCACAGGCCCTAAACAACCAGTGGGCTACTTACAACCAGACAGTTACCAAAGAAGGGAGGATGCCCTGAGTTCCCAGACTCCTTCGTTAGCCCCATCACTGTGGCCCCGCACCACCTGCCTGGCCTCCACCTGGCCGGAGCGAAACAGGCTAGAGCGGATCGAGAGGTACAACCTCTACTTACAGGATAAATACGTCCCGAGGATGCGGCGTCAACATGGGGAACGTGGTCAGTGATTTTGTAATATTGGCGACAGGTGGTGATCACCTCGTGATGTATAAACACCTTGACTCACTAGGTTCGACTACGCTGACTATGGGATGAGAGTAAACAGGAGGTAAGGGGGTGGGAGGTGGGCATGTGCAGGGGACCGTCTGAGACACGGATGAGGCAGGATTTGATCTTCGGGGGCAGCCCCAGGCCCTAGGATTATCCCCCTCACTTTAGAGGCGGGAGGCTGATACTCCCACCATCGAATGTGTTCCGACAAATACATTTCCGGCACGTGCTCTGGATTAGACGTTGTGCTGGTGAATTAAGAAGAGTCCTGGATTCATTAAGAAATTTGCTCTCACCGCATGATCTGCCCATTTTGCTGATTCTGCCATGAATGACAAAATATTTTTGGGGCGCCTGGCTGGCTCAGTCCCAAGAGCTTGTGTGCGACTCTTGATCTCAGGGTTGTGAGTTCCAGCCCCATGTTGGGCATAGAGATTACTTAAATAAATAAATAACTTTAAAAAAATCTTTTTTGAGCACAGCCCACACTACCGATTATTCCCGTTATTTATTTCTACTTACTTATACTGGAATTACTATTTCTTTAAAACAGACTACACACTGTCTGAGGGTGAGAGACATCGCCAATGACAGTAAACATAAAAACATATTTCTTTTCCTATTTTTTTAGGAAGTGGGGGGACAGAGGGGGAGAGAGAATCTCAAGCGGGTTCCTGGCTCAGCGTGGAGCTCGACGTGGGGCTCGATCCCAGGACCCTGAGATTATGACCTGAGCTGAAATCAAGGGTCCGTTGCTTAACTGAATGAGCCACCCAAGCATCCCGAGACCATTTTAGGTTTAATAGAAAAATCACAGCCCAGTGGATCATCTTGCAGATCCCTGAAAGTAGAGGCCAGGCCCGTGGCAGCGGCTATCTCTTATTTCAGACGTGGAGAAAGCTCTGCTGTAGCCACAGGAAGCATCCGAAATAGGACCCTTGATTCTCCTGCCTCAACGCGTCCAGTGGCTGCTCTTTGCATTGAGGAAATACTCAGAGCCCTCACTGTGACCCTCAAGAGAGGACAACTGTATGATTTGTTGTTCGAACCCAAACACCGTTGAAAAAGGGTCAGGACACATTTCAAAGGGCCTGGACCATCGTGTAAGCTGGACAAGTCTCAGGAAAACTGGGGAGAAAGGCCACTGGAGAACATGCCCCCCCGGCTCCCCTGAGTCGTGCCATCCGGCTTCCCTACAGCTTCAGGAAGGTCCAGCACACTGGCCTTCCTTCTGGCCTATTCCACACTCTGCCTTTCTTCTTTTCAGGGTCTTCACACTTGCTGGTCCCTCCAACACTGTTCTCCAGCTTTTCACATGGCTGATTCCATTCTTAGCTCCAATACCACCTCCTCTGAGAAATTTCCCCCTATCACCCTAACTAGGAGCATCCTCACCCGCATCCATGCCCCCGCCACGGCACACGTTCCTGCTCTGTTACCTCATGGTATTTTTTTAAGTAGCACTTATCACTGTGTGAAATTGCCTTTTTATTTATTTATTTTATTATTTATTATTTAATTTATTTATTTGCTTTCTCCACTGGATAGTAAGCACCGTGAGAGCAGGAACATTGTCTCTTTTATCTGGGTAGCCCCAGTACCTAAACTAGTGTATGTAGGTGGCAATCACTCTTTAAATATTGGATGGATGGATGGATGGATGATGGATGGATGGATAATGTATGGATGATGGATCGATGGATGGATGGATGGATGGATGGATGGATGGATGGATGATGGATGGATGGTTGGATGGATGGATGGATAATGTATGGATGATGGATCGATGGATGGATGGATGGATGGATGGATGGATGGGTACATGACATGAATCATTCCTGGGGCTTGGTGACTTAGCCTAGGTGACCCACCAAGTGAGGGCACATCTAAGGCTCACACTTAGTTTCCCTCTGGTCCTCTGCCCTGTAGCCACACAGCAGGTTACTTGGAGCCCAGCAAAGACAGTCACATTGCTCTGGGGCAGAAATGCACTTTGAAAGGAAGCCAGCCCAGAGAAAAACCTGGCACTTGCTCTCCTCTGTGGACTTTCCTCTCTGGTTTCTCCGTTTGGAATGTTCTTCTCTTCCCTTGCCATGCTAACTACACTCATCATTTGAGATGAAGCTCAGTTGAGTTAAGTGACAAGATACAACACAAATGAATAAAGATTAGAAGCCATACAGAAAATATTTACCAGTTTGACTTTATATATGTTACAAACCAAACTGGGATAGATATTAAAAGTGAAAAGATAAGAGTCTGAGAGAATATATTTGTAACATATATAACAGACAAAGGATTACTATCTGTAATACATAAAGGGCTTCTATAAATGAATAAAAAGACAAATACAGGGGCGGAGCAAGATGGCGGAGGAGTAGGAGACCTGGATTTCGTCTGGTCTCAGGAATTCAGCTGAATAGGGATCAAACCATTCTGAACACCTACGAACTCAACAGGAGACCGAAGAGGAGAGTAGCAACAACTCTCTGAACAGAGAAGCGACCACTCACTGGAAGGCAGGACGTGCGGAGAAGTGAATCCGAGGCGATATTCGGGAGGATAGACGGCGGGGGAGGGGCCTCCGTCGGCCGCTTCTGGCAAGTGATGGAGCCGCGGAGCACAAAATCGGACCTTCTAGAAGTCAGCTCCGCGGAGGGACGTCGCTGCAGTGGCTAAGCGGGGGGTGGAACCCTCGCGGGACAGTGTGGTCTCAGGACCCTTGGGGTCACAGAAAGACCGGGGGTGCCTGAGTGCGGCAGAGCTCCCAGGGATCGGAGCGGGGAAGCCGGCTGCAGAGACGGAGCCGAGGCGCGGGCTCTCAGCTCAGGGTGGCCATAAACTGTGATCCGCGGCCCAGTCGGGGCACGGCTCCCCCAGCAGGGACCCAACAAGCAGCAGAGCCGGGGAGACTCCCCTTCCTCCCCCGGGAGGAGCGGCGCGGGAGCGCACCGCAGGGATCTGCTGGGTTTGGAGACTCCACACGGGGTCGGGTGCCAGAGATAGAAACGCTCGGTCACAGGCCGGGTGAGCACGGAGTGCGGCCGGAGACCGGGGACACGGGAGTGACTGCTTTTCTCTGGGGGCGCACTGAGGAGCAGGGCCCTGAGTTCTCGGCTCCTGCGGGCGGAGATTGGCAGGCCACCATTTTCACCCTGGTCCTCCAAAGCTGTACCGAGAGCTTGCAGGGAACAAAAGCTCCTGAGAGCAAACCCGAGCAGCTTCCTTAGCCCGGACCGACAAGGGCGGGGCAATTCCGCCTCCGGCAAAGACATTTGGGAACCACGGCAACAGGCCCCTCTCCCAGAAGATCAGCACGAACAGCCAGCAAGCCAAGACCAAGTTTACCGATCAAGGAGAACGGGAGAACTCCAGCGCTAGGGGAATACTGCACGTAGAATTCATGGCTTTTTTACCATGATTCATTAGTTTTTCAAAGTTAATTTTTTAACTTTTTTTTTGAATTTTTCTTTTTCCCCTTTTCAACCAACATCTTATCAATCCCTTTAAAAAAATTTTTTTTTTTAATTTTTCTTTTTTAGAGGCATATTTTATCCCTTCATAGTAGTTACCCTTATTTTTGGCATATATATATATAAGTTGTTCTCTCTTTAAATTTTGAGATACAGTTTCTTCTAACAGATCAAAATATACCCTAAATCACTGGTGTATGGCTTTGTTCTAGTCTCCTGCCTGATCACAGTCTCTCCCTTTTTTTTTAAATCTTCTTTCTTTTTTCAAACAACTTCTTATCTTATCAATTCCTTTTATAAAATCTTTTATAATTTTCATCTTTACAGTCATCTTCCATCCCTTCATTGTATCAACCCTTATTTTGTACATATATAAGTCTTTCTTCCTTTAAAATTTTAGGAGGCACTTTCTTCTAACAGACCAAAATATGCCCAAAATCTAGTGTGTGGCACTGATCTATGCACTAGCCTGATCATATTTGATCATATTCTGTTTTTTTTTGTTTTGTTCTGTTTTTGTTTGTTTTTATCTTTTTCTTTTTCTTTTTTTTCTCCTCTTTCTTTTTTCTTTCTTTCCCTTTCTTTTTCCCTGGTTTCAGGTCTTTTCTGATTTGTATAGAGTATATTTGCTGGGGACGTTGTTAACCTGTTAGCATTTTGTTCTCTCATTCATCTGTTCTCCTCTGGACAAAATGACAAGACGAAAAAAATCACCTCAGCAAAAAGAACAAGAGGTAGTACCGTCTGCCAGGGACCTACTCCATACGGACATTAGTACGATGTCGGACCTAGAGTCAGAATCATGACTTTAAAGATACTAGCTGGGCTTGAAAAAAGCGTGGAAGTTGTTAGAGAAACCCTTTCTGGAGAAATAAAAGAACTAAAATCTAACCAAGTCGAAATCAAAAAGGCTATTAATGAGGTGCAATCAAAAATGGAGGCACTAACTGCTAGGATAAAGGAGGCAGAAGAGAGAATCAGCGATATAGAAGACCAAATGATGGAAAATAAAGAGGCTGAGAAAAAGAGAGATAAACAACTACAGGATCACGAGGGCAGAATTCGAGAGATAAGCGATACGATAAGACAAAACAACATTAGAATAATTGGGATCCCAGAAGAAGAAGAAAGAGAGAGAGGGGCAGAAGGTATATTGGAGCAAATAATAGCAGAGAACTTCCCTAATGTGGGGAAGGAAACAGGCATCAAAATCCAGGAGGCACAGAGAACCCCTCTCAAAATCAATAAAAATAGGTCAACACCCCGACATCTAATAGTAAAACTTACGAGTCTCAGAGACAAAGAGAAAATCCTGAAAGCAGCTCGGGAGAAGAGATCTGTAACCTACAATGGTAGAAACATTAGACTGGCAACAGACCTATCCACAGAGACCTGGCAGGCCAGAAAGGACTGGCACGATATCTTCAGAGCACTAAACGAGAAAAATATGCAGCCAAGAATACTATATCCAACTAGGCTGTCATTGAAAATAGAAGGAGAGACAAAAAGTTTCCAGGACAAACAAAAACTAAAGGAATTTGCAAACACAAAACCAGCCCTACAAGAAATATTGAAAGGGGTCCTCTAAGCAAAGAGAGAGCCTAAAAGCAGCATAGATCAAAAAGGAACACAGACAATATACAGTCACAGTCACCTTACAGGCAATACAATGGCACTAAATTCATATCTTTCAGTAGTTACTCTGAATGTAAATGGGCTAAATGCCCCAATCAAAAGACACAGGCTATCAGATTGGATTAAAAAACAAGACCCATCCATATGCTGTCTGCAAGAGACTCATTTTAGACCCAAAGACACCCCCACATTGAAAGTGAGGGGTGGAAAACCATTTACCATGCTAATGGACACCAAAAGAAAGCTGGGGTGGCAATCCTTATATCAGACAAATTAGATTTTAAAACAAAGACTGTAATAAGAGATGAAGAAGGACACTATATCCTGCTTAAAGGGTCTATCCAACAAGAAGATCTAACAATTGTAAATATCTATGCCCCTAACATGGCAGCAGCCAATTTTATAAGGCAATTAATAACAAAAGCAAAGAAACACATTGACAACAATACAATAATAGTGGGGGACTTTAACACCCTGCTGACTGAAATGGACAGATCATCAAAGCAAAAGATCAACAAGGAAATAAAGACTTTAAATGACACACTGGACCAAATGGACTTCACAGACATATTCAGAACATTCCATCCCAAAGCAACGGAATACACATTCTTCTCTAGTGCCCATGGAACATTCTCCAGAATTGATCACATCCTAGGTCACAAATCAGGTCTCAACAGGTACCAAAAGATTGGGATCATTCCCTGCATATTTTCAGACCACAATGCTTTGAAACTAGAACTCAATCACAAGAGGAAAGTCGGAAAGAACTCAAATAAATGGAGGCTAAAGAGCATCCTACTAAAGAATGAATGGGTCAACCAGGAAATTAAAGAAGAATTAAAAAAATTAATGGAAACCAATGAAAATGAAAACACAACTGTTCAAAATCTTTGGGATACAGCAAAGGCAGTCCTAGGAGGAAAGTATATAGCAATACAAACCTTTCTGAAGAAATAAGAAAGGTCTCAAATACACAACCTAACCCTACACCTAAAGGAGCTAGAGAAAAAACAGCAAATAAAGCCTAAACCTAGCAGGAGAAGAGAAATCATAAAGATCAGAGCAGAAATCAAAGAAGTAGAATCCAAAAGAACAGTAGAACAGATCAACGAAACTAGGAGCTGGTTCTTTGAAAGAATTAACAAGATTGATAAACCCCTGGCCAGACTGATCAAAAAGAAAAGAGAAATGACCCAAATCAACAAAATCATGAATGAAAGAGGAGAGATCACAACCAACACCAAAGAAATACAATTATAAGAACATATTATGAGCAACTCTATGCCAGCAAAGTAGATAACCTGGAAGAAATGGATGCATTCCTAGAAATGTATCAACTACCAAAATTGAACCAGGAAGAAATAGAAAACTTGAACATACCTATAACCACTAAGGAAATTGAAGCAGTCATCAAAAATCTCCCAAGAAACAAAAGCCCGGGGCCAGATGGCTTCCCAGGGAAATTCTACCAAACATTTAAAGAAGAATTAATACCTATTCTCCTGAAACTGTTCCAAAAAATAGAAATGGAAGGAAAACTTCCAAACTCATTTTATGAGGCCACCATTACCTTGATCCCAAAACCAGACAAAGACCCCATGAAAAAGGAGAATTACAGACCAATATCCTTGATGAACATGGATGCAAAAATTCTCACCAAAATACTAGCCAATAGGATCCAACAGTACATTAAAAGGATTATTCACCATGACCAAGTGGGATTTATCCCTGGGCTGCAAGGTTGGTTCAACATCTGCAAATCAATCAACGTGATACAATACATGAACAAAAGAAAGAACAAGAATCATATGATCCTCTCAATAGATGCAGAAAAAGCATTTGACAAAGTACAGCATCCTTTCTTGATTAAAACTCTTCAGAGTATAGGGATAGAGGGTACATACCTCAATATCATAAAAGCCATCTATGAAAAACTTACAGCGAATATCATTCTCAATGGGGAAAAGCTGAGAGCTTTTCCCCTAAGGTCAGGAACGCGGCAGGGATGTCCACTTTCACCACTGCTATTCAACACAGTATTAGAAGTCCTAGCCACAGCAATCAGACAACAAAAAGAAATCAAAGGCATCCAAATCAGCAAAGAGGAAGTCAAACTCTCACTCTTTGCAGATGGTATGATACTGTATGTGGAAAACCCAAAAGACTCCACCCCAAAACTGCTAGAACTCATACAGGAATTCAGTCAAGTAGCAGGCTATAAAATCAATGCACAGAAATCAGTGGCATTCCTATATACCAACAACAAGACAGAAGAGAGACAAATCAAGGAGTCAATCCCATTTACAATTGCACCCCAAACCATAAGATACCTAGGAATAAATTTAACCAAAGAGGCGAAGGATCTGTACTCAGAAAACCATAAAATACTCATGAAAGAAATTGAAGAAGACACAAAGAAATGGAAAAACGTTCCATGCTCATGGATTGGAAGAACAAACATTGTGAAGATGTCAATGCTACCTAGAGCAATCTACACATTCAATGCAATCCCCATCAAAATACCATCCACTTTTTTCAAAGAAATGGAACAAATAATCCTAAAATGTGTATGGAACCAGAAGAGACCCCGAATAGCCAGAGGAATGTTGAAAAAGAAAAGCAAAGCTGGCGGCATCACAATTCCGGACTTCCAGCTCTATTACAAAGCTGTCATCATCAAGACAGTATGGCACTGGCATAAAAACAGACACATAGATCAATGGAACAGAATAGAGAGGCCAGAAATGGACCCTCAACTCAAGCAGGAAAGAATGTCCAATGGAAAAAATCTCTTCAACAAATGGTGTTGGGAAAATTGGACAGCCACATGCAGAAGAATGAAACTGGACCATTTCCTTACACCACACACAAAAATAGACTCCAAATGGTTGAAAGACCTAAACGTGAGACAGGAGTCCATCCAAATCCTAAAGAAGAACACAGGCAGCAACCTCTTCGACCTCAGCTGCAGCAACTTCTTCCTAGAAACATCGCCAAAGGCAAGGGAAGCAAGGGCAAAAATGAACTATTGGAATTTCATCAAGAGAAAAAGCTTTTGCACAGCAAAAGAAAGAGTCCACAAAACCAAAAGACAACCGACAGAATGGGAGGAGATATTTGCAAATGACATATCAGATAAAGGGCTAGTATCCAAAATCTATAAAGAACTTATCACTCAACACCCAAAGAACAAATAATCCAATCAAGAAATGGGCAGAAGACATGAACAGACATTTTTTTCCAAAGAAGACATCCAAATGGCCAACAGACAGATGAAAAAGTGCTCAACATCGCTCGGCATCAGGGAAATCCACATCAAAACCTCAATGAGATACCACCTCACACCAGTCAGAATGGCTAGAATTCACAAGTCAGGAAACGACAGATGTTGTCGGGGATGCGGAGAAAGGGGAACCCTGCTACACTGTTGGTGGGAATGCAAGCTGGTGCAGCCACTCTGGAAAACAGTATGGAGGTTCCTCAAACAGTTGAAAATAGAGCTACCCTATGATCCAGCAATTGCACTACTGGGTATTTACCCCAAAGATACAAATGTAGGACCCGAAGGGGTACGTGCATCCCAATGTTTATAGCAGCAATGTCCACAATAGCCAAGCTGTGGAAAGAGTCAAGATGTCCATCGACAGATGAATGGATAAAGAAGAGGTGGTATATATACACAATGGAATATTATGCAGCCATCAAAAGGAATGAGATCTTGCCATTTGCAAGGACGTGGATGGAACTGGAGGGTGTTATGCTGAGTGAAATAAGTCAATCAGAGAAAGACATGTATCATATGACCTCACTGATATGAGGAATTCTTAATCTCAGGAAACAAACTGAGGGTTGCTGGAGTGGTGGGGGGTGGGAGGGATGGGGTGGCTGGGTGATAGACATTGGGGAGGGTATGTGTTATGGTGAGCGCTGTGAATTGTGCAAGACTGTTGAATCACAGATCTGTACCTCTGAAACAAATAATGCAATATATGTTAAGAAAAAAGAAAAAGAAGAAGATAGCAGGAGGGGAAGAATGAAGGGGAGTAAGTCGGAGGGGGAGAGGAACCATGAGAGACGATGGACTCTGAAAAACAAACTGAGGGTTCTAGAGAGGAGGGGGGTGGGGGGATGGGTTAGCCTGGTGTTGGGTATTAAAGAGGGCACGTTCTGCGTGGAGCACTGGGTGTTATGCACAAACAATGAATCATGGAACCCTACATCAAAAGCTAATGATGTAATGTATGGTGATTAACATAACAATAAAAAATTAAAAAAAAAGACAAATACACCGATTAAAGAAACTCAGGCCAAATGGATCAACAACTGTGGTACATCCATTCAATGGAATATTATTCAGTGATTAAGACAGGTAAAAAGAAGCAGACAATTAATTATGAATAAAGCAGTAGTCAGAGAAATGCAAAATAAAACTTTGTATCATCTTTCACCTATTAGATTGCCAAAAATTATAAAGGACTGAGAGCATACACTGTTAATGAGTGTGTAGGGAAATGGGTACTTTCATACACTATCGGTGGAGATGTACACTGGCAAAATCATTTTGGAGAAAATTTTGGCAAAAATGTTTTTAAGTATACCACCACTTTGTAAGTACACCTTACTTACGGGGATGAAGTTTGTTGAAATACACTGGCCAAACCTGTATTTATGAAACTCCTATTCATTACTGCGTTATTGGTTTCAATGAAGAAGAAGCTGAGTGTTAATCAGCAGGATAATAAAAAAATTGTATGTTTATATACTAAAATAAGATAAAATACTGCAAAAATGAATTAGGCCCATAAGTACTAAGATGAAAAGTGTTAAGTTAGGGGCGCCTGGGTGGCTCAGTTGGTTAAGCAACTGCCTTCGGCTCAGGTCATGATCCCAGGGTCCTGGGGTCGAGCCCCGCGTCGGGCTCCCTGCTCCGCGGGAAGCCTGCTTCTCCCTCTCCCACTCCCCCTGCTTGTGTTCCCTCTCTCATTGTCTCTCTCTCTCTCTCTCTGTCAAATAAATAAATAAAATCTTTTTATTTTAGAGAGAGAGCGCATCTACGCTCATGCGTGCAAGTGGGGGGAAGGGCAGAGGGAGAGACTCTCCAGCAGACTCTGTGATGAGGGTGGAGTCCCACTCGGGGCTCAATCTCACGTCTCTGAGATCGTGACCCGAGCTGAAATCAAGAGTCAGATGCTCAACCTCCTGAGCTACCCAGGCGCCCCTCAATTCTGTTACTTAATGATGATCTGAGGGCTCTAGTCAATGCAAAGAGAAAACAAGGAAGGAAGGAAGGGACAAAGAAGGTACAATTTATAGTAATGTAGACTCAAAATTATAAGATTCAAAACTTTAATCCAGCCTTATTTAAAATCAGACATAATTATTGGTCACAAGAGTATTTGACGAGAAGGCTGGAAAGGAAACCCGTTGTCGCCCAAATTATTTGAGGACGCAAGTGTTGTCCTGTTTATTGTCATCTTAGCTAGAGAAGGAAGGAGAAGTTAGTGGTTCTGGAGACCAGCCAGGTGTCACCAGAGATCTAATTTATGATTAAACCATACATGCTTGCTTCCTTGTCATCATGGTGGCAATTTCTCCCAAAGTGTTTACTGGCATTCAAGGAGAAGGAACTGAAGAGGTTCCATGAGATGGCCATCTGTTAGAGTACAAGAGGTCTTTTGTTCCTGTTTAATCTCACAGGAATGTAACCTTTAACCACAAGGCTTGGGGTAACCAGAAAACCTGTAAAATATAATTACTATGACAGACCATATTTGTTCATTTAGGCCACAAAACACATTAGTTGTAGAAAATTGAACGTGCTCGCTTCATCTGTAAAGGAACCCAGTGGTTTTATGACCCCTGACGTACCATTTCATAAATGACGTAATATGCGCTGTGTAGACATTGGTTGCTCAAAGGATTTCTGGGAGAGCTGGAGGCCCAGGTTTGAGGTTACGGGGTGAGAGCCACAACCAAAGGTTTGGTATAGAACCAGCCTGAAGAGGACGTCTCTGCTGCCGTCCCAAAGGGACAAAGGCTGCAGGGATCTTGCTTACTGCTCACAGGAGGCTCCCACTGGCCTTGTTCGCAGGCTGACACCAGCTCTGTGTCTTCGTTGGCTCCTGATCCAGAACTCAAGTCAGTGCCTTTGATCGGCTGCACTGGGTCATGTGCTCCGTCCTGTCTGCAAGGGACACTGTGAAGGTAAGTATCTGGTGGTGGGAACTTGTACAGTGGAAGGAGGGCTGTGCCCTTCACTGAGACTGTTAAGATGGGGGAGGGGCTCCACACATAGGAAACAGAGGAAAGAGGTTTGGATTCTGAGCGGTCAATAAAAATTAGAGAAGTCCGACACAGCTGGTGAACCCCAACTATCCTCTTATTCTGCACCTGCGCCCAAACAATGGCATGTTGTAGGAGAAAATCGTCTCCCCATGTTAATTGAACTCACTTTCAACATATGGCCACAGCCGAGCTTGCAACACGGCCAGACTATGACTATTCTTCACCTTCCGAGCAAATTCATGTTTCTTCCTTCTGAGACTGACTTCACATTTCTCGCTCCTCCTCAGACCTCCAGCGTCTCCCCGTCAGCCCAGTGGTGGCAGTTGCATCCAGAGGAGCTCTAGCCCCTCTTTCCACCCAGCACACCCTTCCCCTTGCTCTCTGGACGCCATGGCCTCTCAGCCCCTTGGAGGTGGCGCTCCTGCACTCTGCCCTCTTCCCCAGGTTACTCGTTCCTTCCCGCGACCATGGAGATGCATCTCCTTATCCCTCATCTTCAGAAACACAAACAGAACAAGGTGTTCCACCCCCATTCCCCTTTCAACTCTTCCCTAAACAAAGCTCATCTTTAGAATCATCTCTTCTCACGCTCCTTTTCCTCAACTCCAACTTTCCCACAAACCAATCAGGCTCTTGTCCTTACCGTTTATTTTAAGGTCACCGAAGACCTCTGTCTTGCCGAAGCCAATGTTTGTTGCATCTTCTGTTGGCATCTTATTGGACTTCCCAGCAGCACTTCATACCATGGAAACGCTTTCTTCTTGAGCTTTCGGGACTGCACACTCCCTGACTTTTCTCAACCTATTTCGCTTCCCCAGGACTTTGTCCTTAGGGTCTTCTCTCCTCCACGACCTCCTCTGCCTCCATGATTTCTAGCCTCCTTTTCTAATTTTTTTTTCTCCATGACTTTTATTATATTTCTCCTCGACTTATTTTGAAAAGTTTCAAGCTTACCAAAAATTTGGATGAATAGTAACTATGAACACCCCTCTGGTCTTCCATGAAATTCATCAGCTGCTAGCATTTTGCCAACATTTGTACTTTCTCTCTGTCTCTCCGTCTGTCTGTCTGTCTCTTCCTTACCTGTCCTCCCGCCTCACACACTTTATTTTTTTGTTGAACCATTTGGAAGCAAGTTTCAATCAACATGATATTTCTCATTAAGCATTTTAGCACATATGTCCCAAGATTGGAATAAAGATTTTCCTAAGTAACTACAATACTTTTATTACATCTAAGAAAATTAACAATCAATTAGGATCATCTAATATAAGGTGCATATTCAAATTTCCCCAGATCTCCGTGATACAACTTTTATAGAAGTTTTTCTTTTACTTTTAAAAAATATTTTATTTATTTATTTGAGAGAGAGAGGGAAAGAGAGAGTGCAAGTGTGTGTGGGGGAGGGAAACAGAGAATCTCAAGCAGACTCCCTGCTGAGCACAGAGCCTGATGCGGGGCTTGATCCCACCACCCTGAGATCATGACCTGAGCCGAAATCAAGAGTCAGATGCTTAACCTACTGAGCCACCCAGGCGCTCCGTGTGTGATTTTTTAATGTAAAATTTTATGTGCATATGCATGCAACATATACATACATATATGCAAACCATATCCCCAGGTCAAAAAATAGAAATTAAAATCACTATTTTCATAGAATTTACTACTCCATGGTACGAATGTATTTCTTCTTTTTAAAAGTTTGTTCGTTTATTTATTTATTATTTGAGTAATCTCTACACCCAACATGGGGCTCAAGCTCATGACCTCCAGATCAAGAGTCCCATGCTTTTCCGACTGAGCCAGCCAGGTGCCCCTGAATGTATTTTATTCATTAAAAATATCCATACTGTTGGCCACTCAAGTTGTTTATTCTTTTCACCCTACTGTAAACAATTCACAATAAACTTACTTGTACTGGTGGGGCGCCTGGGTGGCTCAGTCCATTAAGAGGGTCCAGGGATTGAGCCCCATAGGGCTCCACACTCAGCAGGGAGTCTGCTTTTCCCTCTCCCTCTGCCCCTCTCCTCCACTTGTGCACACACTCTCTCAAATAAATAAATAAAATCTTAAAGAAAAAAAACCCAATTACTTCTACTGGTACTTGCAAAGATGTCTTTTATGATAGTATTTTGTTTTAGTAGAAAGATTTCCAGTGGTGGGATTGCTGTTGCTAGGTGTGTGTGTATTTAAACTTTTAATACATACAGTAAGATCATCATACAAAAAGTTATTTCATTTCACTTATGCATCTGGTGAGTGTGAGAGAACTCATTTCTCCATAATTTCACCAGCACGGATTATTCCCAGTTTTGTAAATCGCTGCGGCTCTGGTGGGAGGAGAGCGTATTTACCTGACTGCTCGAGAGGTTGAGCCTCTTCACATTCACTCAGTGACCACGTGCACTTCCCGTGGCAGCAAATTGCTGTTCCTACCCTTGCCTCTTTAATGCCCTGTGGTATTGTTCATCTTTCTGTTATCAATTTCTAGGAACTGAATATATATGAGAACATTAAGCCTTTGCTTATCATTTATATTGCTGGTGTATGTCTTTGGTCTTTGCCATTTTTCTGTATAATGTATTTGATAACCGGTTTCAGAAAGGATGATACCAACCTAAATGAATGCTTTTCCTAGTTCATTAAAATATTCTTTATGCGTGGATACGGTGGCTTTTGTACTATGTAAGTAGAATTGTTTCCTCCTCTAGAGTAGGAGTGGATTATTAAGTCCCCAACCCACCCCTCCCCTGTCCCTTACGCACATAATCCTAAATGTGCAGAAGAATGTCTGGACCATGCTAAGCATCCGATACATATTCATTCAGTCGATGAATTTTAAAGTTTCAGCACATGCTCTATAAAAATAAAGTTGGGGCACCTGGGTGGCACAGTCGGTTGAGTGTCCGACTCTTGGTTTCAGCTCAGATCATGATCTCAGGGTCATGAGATCAAGCCCCATGTCAGGCTCCGCGCTCAGATTCTCTCCGCGCTCAGATTCTCTCCGCGCTCAGATTCTCTCCGCGCTCGGATTCTCTCTCCCTCTCTCTCTGCCCCTCCCACTCGTGCTCTTTCTCTCAAATAAATAAATAAAATTAAAAGCAAAATAAAATAAAGTGACCCTGTCAGGGCAAAATGGCTGGCATAATTTTTATATCAAATTTGAGAGATATTTGGGATGGTGTGAATTAAAGCATAGACTACCAAATCCACCAGGAGTGGGGATAGACAGAGGTATGTATACCTGAGCGGTCCTCTCAGATATTATAAGCAGGTATTCTCCCTAGTAGCTCCAAGTACCAATTCCTTCTTTTGAAAATTTGTATTTTATTTTTTATTTTAATGCCAGTGTACTTAACATACAGTGTTATTTTAGTTCCAGGTGTATAATACAGTGATTCAACTCTTCGTACATCACTCGGCGCTCATCACGCCAAGTGCCCTCCTGAATCCCCATCACTCATTTCCCCAACCCCTCACCCACCTCCCCTCTGGTGACCATCAGTTTCTTCTCTATGGTGAAGAGTCTCTTTCTTGGTTTGTCTCGTTTTTCTTTATGCATTGGTTTTGTTTCTTAAGTTCCACATATGAGTGAGATCATATGGTATTTGTCTTTCTCTGACTGACCTATTTCACTCAGCATCATACCCTCTAGTTCCATCCGTGTCGTTGCGAGTCCTTGAGCTTTCTTTGTCTTAGTCTCCCTTGCTTTCTGGAACAAAATATGTTTCAGGCTCACCTTCCATTTCCCTGCCTTGCCCTGGGATCATCCATGTCTCCAAATATTCCTCTTTTTTTTTTTCTTTTAAATGGGGCATGGTATTCAGATGAACTGGGTGTCAGATGTGTTCACTGTGTATCATTACTTCTAAGCCCTTCCAGTGGACAGAGCAAAAATCATGAACTCTTAAAAAATATATACATTTTTAGAGATCATACGCTGAATATTAATATGACCAATTCAACTTCAGCCAATACCGCTACACCTTTGTCCTTCTGTATTTGTACCTTCCTTCCCTCACAGTGAGAATCTCGACAAAATCAACATATTTGTGCATTTATTCTATCCTATAATATACCCAAAATACTTTGAGAATTACTCTCTATACTGTGATTTTTATGAGACTCTGGTTTATCCTGTTTCCTTTGTGAAGAAAATGAATATGGATAGAAGCATTTCCAGAGGCCGAGTAAAGGTCTCTGGAAATCTGCTTCTCCATAAAAACAACAGAAACACTGGCAAAAATGGTCAAAATCAACTGTTTTAGAACTCTAGAAATTCACCAAAGGCTTGCTAAAATCCGAGAAGGATTTATTGAAGAGAAACAGCTGAAACTAGGTAAGAAGAGAAAGATTTCTGGCATTTTAACTTACTCTGTTTTCATCCCTCCTCTCCTTATCTTTGTAGTAGACTTGAAACTATAGTAGCTATGAAAAGCCACCAGCCTAGAAGCCGCCAGAGGGGCCAGAATAGGTTTGAACTTCCCCCAACACCGAAAACTGTCACCATTTATCTGTCTGGTAGCTCCTTAAAAATCTCCACTCTTAAGGGCTTGTTTTTATTTGAACTGACTCAGAGCTTACTCCATGTAAACAGCCCTATCTCCAGGGCATTTGTTGAAAAAAAAAAAAAACCCAACCAGTTGCAATTGTTTAACATCATAACTGTCAGAGGTGGTAATACCAGTTGGAGCTAACAAGAGGCCAACCAAAGAACTTGAAAGGAAAAGCTAGGGAATGAGATGTCCACAGAGGGCTTTGATAATCTCTGGCTTATTCTAGAGACTCCAGAAGGAAACCTGCATGGGCAGGGCTGTGAACATGTCTAACAAATACCTGAGAGGCCCCAATCTCTCACATCTGACCCACCCTGAGGCTCTGTACAAGCAGGAAATGAAGGGTAAAGCAGAGTTGTCTCTTTACCGGACATTGGTAGAGAGCACTGAAGTCATGCTGGAGCATTGAAGTCATGACTGAACACACACACACACACACACACACAACCTCTTGTCAAAGGCTGTGAATCTGCTTGGTTCAAGGAATTTAAGGAAATCTCTGTCCAATTATTAGCCAACTGCTAAACTAATTGGTTAGAGACTTCAGTGAGTGCACATTCAAGAAATACAGACTTTACAGAATTAGTCCTGAAGAGTCATTACAACAACTGACAACAACAGCATCAACAACAAACAACAATCCTGGGAGGGGGAATCTAATTTTCAGATCTGCCACATTATATTATTTAAAAGGTCCAGTTTCCAAGAAAAACAATTATGACTCATAATGAAGCATTTTTCATGTCTGGACATGAAAGTTTGGCCTATACATACACAGAAAAAGCTGTCAATTAAAACATATTTATTTGACAGAAAGAGAGTGCAAGCAAGGAGAGCAGCAGAGGGAGAGGGAGAAGTAGGCTCCCTGCTGAGCAGGGAGCCCGATGCAGGGCTTGATCTCAGGACCCTGGGATCATGACCTGAGCCAAAGGAGGATGCTAAATGGACTGAGCCACCAAAGTGCCCCCCAAAAGCAGTCAATTGAAGCTGTTGCTGAGGAAATCCAGATGTTAAATTTACTGGATACAGCCTTAAAATCAACTATTATAAATATACCCAGAGAACTGAAGGAAGCCATCACTAAAGAACTAAAAGTATGAGAATGATGTCTCACCAAATAGAGAATTTCAATAAAGAGATGGAAACTATGCAAAGGGACCAAATACAAATTCAGGCATTGAAAAGTATAGCAACTGAAATGAAAAAAATCACTAAAGGTGCCAAACAAAAGATTTGAACCGGCAGAAGAAAGAATCAGCAAACTTGAAAATAGATCATTTGAGATTATGCAGTCTGAAAAACAGAAAGACAAAACAATGACAAGTGAACAGAGCCTGAGGGACTAGTGGAACACATACTATCAAGCATACAGACGCATGCATGATGGGAGTCATAGAAGGAAAGGAGAGAGAAGAAGAACATTTAAAGAAATAATGCCAGGTAATTTCCCAAATTTGATGAAAAACATTATTTTGTACATTTAGGAACCTCAACTAACTCCAAGTATGATAAACTGAAATGATGCATACCCCACTGCATCAAACCGTTGAAAACAAAAGCCAAAGAATGAATCTTGAAAGCAGCAGATGAGAAAGGACTCATCACATACAAGAAATCCTCAACAACATTAACAGCTGACGTCTCATCAGGAACAGTGGGGTCCAGAAAGCAGTGGAATGACACATTGAAAGTGCTGAGGGAAAAGAATTGTCAGCCAGAAATTTCATATCCAGCAAAATAATCCCACGAAAATGAAGGAGAAATTAAGACACTCCCAGATAAACAAAAACTAAAAAATTTGTTGCTAGCATATCTTCCCCACAAACAATACTAAAGGGAATCCTTCAGGCTGAAATGCAAATACACTAGACAGTAATTCAAATCCACACTGAGAAATAAAGAATAACAATAAAGGTAATTACATAGGTATAAGACAGCAAACATTTATTTTTTGTTTGTAACTTTTTTTAATCCTATCTGAATTAAAAGGCAAGTGTATAAAACAATAATTATAAAGCTGTCTTTATAGATGTATTAATTCCCTCTTATATTTTATCAGTAATTACATTAAATGTCAATGTATTAAATAGTCCAACCAAAAGGTCGAGATTGGCAACGGATAAAAAAAAATCATGAAGTACATGCTGTTTTAAGAGCCATTTAAATTCATAGACACTAAAAGAATGGAAAAGATAATCCATACAAATAGTATTCATATGAGAAGTAGAATGGTTGTACTGATACCATATAAAATATGCTTTAAAGCAAAAATTGCCACTAGTGACAAAGAAGGGCATTTTATAATAATAAAAAGGTTAACCCTTTACAATTATAAATATATACGTACCTAATAAAAGAGCCCCAATGAAGCACAAATTGACAGAATTAAGGGAAGATATAGACAATTCAACCATAATGGTTGGCTTCAATACCCCATTTTCAGTAGTCGATAGAACATCTAGAAAGGTCAACAAGGAAATACATGACTTGAACAATACCATGAACCAACTAGACCTAACACCACCCAACAAGAGCAAAAAACACATTCTTTTCAGGGACACATAGGACATTTTCTAGGCTGTAACATTGTGTTAGGCTATGAAATAAGCCTCTGTAAGTTTAAAAGGATTGGAATCGTATAAAGCATGTTCTCCAACCACAGTGGAATGAAATAGAAATCAATAGCATAAGGATATTTAGGAAATTCACAAATATGTGGAAATTAACACATCTCTAAATAACCAGTGGGTTAAAAAAAATCACAAGAGAAATTAGAAATTACTTTGAAATGAATGAAAATGAAAAACATATCAAAATTTATGGATTACAGATACAGGAGTGATTAGAGGGATATTATAGCTGTAGGTGCCTATATTAAAAAGAAGAAAGATCTCAAGCCAATCACAAAAAATTATATCTTAGAAACCTAGAAAAAGAAGAGTGAGCAAAACCTGAAGCAGTCTGAAGAAAGAAAATAATAAAGATTAGAGTGAAAATCAATGAAATAGAGAATAGAAAAACAATAGAGAAAATCAACAGAACCAAAGTTGGTTCTTTTGAAAAGATCAGCAAAATTGACAAGGCTTTAATGAGATTAAGAAATATAAACAGGGGACATTACTACCAACCTTATAGAAATGTTAGGATAATAAGAGAATATTATGAACAATTGTTTGCCAATAAATCAGATAATTTAAATGAAATGGACAAATTCCTAGAAAGATAGAAACTGCTGAAACTGACTCATGAAGAAATAGAAAATACAAATAGATCTATAACAAATAATGAGATTTAGTTATTAATAAGAAAAAACTACCTAGAAAGAAAAGCCTAGGACCAGATAGCTTCACTGGTAAATTCTATTAAATGTTTAAAGAAGAGTTAACACCAATACTTCACAACCTCTTAAAATAGATATGAGAGGGCACTGCCTCACTCATCCTCTAAGGCTAGTAGTATCCTGATAACAAAACCAAAAAAGACATCACAAAAAAGAAAACTACAGACCAATATTTCTTATGAATATTGATGTAAAAATCCTCAACAAAGTACTAGCAAACCAAATTCAGCAAAACCTAAAAAGTGGGATTTATTCCAGGGATGCAAGACTGATTAAACACCTGAAAATCAATTAGTATTACACACCATATCAATTAGTTAAAAAGAAACAACAGGATCATCTCAATGGACACAGAAAGATCATTTGATGTAATCCAACACTCTCTCATTGAATAAAATAAACACTCAGTAAAGTACGAATATAAGGAACTTCCTCAACCTGACAAAGGATATCTATGAAAAACTATATTTTAGTGATATATGTATGAGACCCTGAGGTTAGTGGTGTGTGTGCAGTGCATGTACTGCTGTGTTTAGTAAGGCATGTGAGATGCTGTGTTTAGTGGTGTGTGATGTATGTTTTACCATATGAAGCACTGTGTTTAGTAATGCATAGTGTGTGCTATTGTGTTTAGTGATACATGCATGAGGCTAGTGGCGTATACCGTCTATGCTATTGTGTTTAGTGATATGTATGTGAAATATTGTATTTAGTGCTCACAGTGCATGTTCTTTCTTAAGTGATATATGTCTAAGACACTATGTTTAGTGGTATATGGTGGGTGTGCTACTTTGTGCCCTCTCATTTCCTTCTAAGATCAAGAACAATACAAAGATGTCCACGCTCATCACTTCTATTCAAGATCAGGCTGGAACTTCTATCCAGGGCAATTAGGCAAGAAAACGAAACAAAAGACACCCAGATTGGAAAGAAAGAAGTACAATTATATTCTCAGATGACATGATCTTGTATATAGAAAACCCTAAGAAAACCCACTAAAAAACAATTAGAACTAATAAATGAGTTCAGCAAGGATACAGGATACAAGACTAATATAAAAAAAATCAGTTATATGTCTATACACTAGCAGCGAAAAATCTACAAATGAAATTAAGAAATCAATGCCATGTACAATAACTCAAAAACGATGAAATGCCTTGGGATAAATTTAACAAAAGAAGAGCAAAATCTATACTCTGAAAACTATAAAACGTCCCTGAAAGAAATTTAAGACAGAACTAAATGGAAAAACATACCATATTCATGGATTGGAAGATTCTATATTGTCAAGATGGCAGTACTCCTCAAAAGGATCTATAGATTCAATATGATGTCTTTTATTTATTTTTATTTTATTTTTTAAAAGATTTTATTTATTTATTTGACAGAGAGAGACACAGCGAGAGAGGGAACACAAGCAGGGGTAGGGGGAGAGGGAGAAGCAGGCTTCCCCCCGAGCAGGGAGCCCGATGAGGGGCTCGATCCCAGGACCCTGGGATCATGACCTGAGCCAAAGGCAGACGCTTAACGACTGAGCCACCCAGACGCCCCCAATATGATGTCTTTTAATATTGCAGCTGGTTTCTTTGAAGAAACTGACAAGTTGATCCTAGAACTCATATGGGAATTCAAGGAACCCAGAATAGCCAAAAGAATCTTAAAAAAGAAGAATAAAGCTGGAAGCCTCACACTTCTTGATTTCAAAATATCACATGTATCATAAGAGACCTGAATCCAGAATATAAAAAGAACACTTACAACTCAACAATGTAAAGAAAAATAACCCAACTTAAAAATGGGCAAAGGATCTGAACAGACATTTCTCCAAAGAATATATGCAAATGGCCAATAAGCACATGGAAAGATGTTTGACATCGTTAGCCATCAGGGAAATGCAGGGCAACACTCCTCAATAAGACACCACTTCACGCCCACTAGGATGGCTAAAATTAAAAAAAGAGAGAGAAAATAAATAACAAGTGTTGGCAAAAATGTGGGGAATTTGGAAACCTCATACACTGTACAATTGTAAAATTGTGTACCTCTTTGGAAAACAGTTTGGCAGTTCCTCAAAATGCTAAACATAGAGTTACTCTATGACCCCGTAATTTCACTCATGGTTCTATACCAAAAGTAAAATGAAAACGTGTCCGTACAACTTGTCCATGAATATTCACAGTGGTCTTACATGGAAATAACCCAAATGCTTCTCAACGGATGAGTGGATAAATGGAATGTGGTGTATCCCTACAACGGAATATTATTTGGCCACAAAAGGAAACAAAATATTGACACCTGCTACAACATGAATGAATGTTGGAAACATTATGCTTGGTGAAGGAAGCCAGACACAAAAGATAACATATTTATGTTTCCATTTGTATGAAATGTCCAAAATGGAAAAATCCACATACATGGAAAATAGAGAAGTGGTTGCCAGGTGCTGGAGGGAGAGGAGAATAGGTTGTGACTGTAATGAGAATGGGGTTTCTTCTCATGTGATGAAATGTTCCAAAATTGATTGTGGTGATGGTTGCCTATCTTCATGAATATATCGAACACCACTGATGTGTATACTTTAAAATGGTGAGTTTTTGGGCACGCAGGTGGCTCAGTCAGTTAAGCGTCTAACTCTTGATTTTGGCTCAGGACATAATCTCGGAGTTGTGGGATCGAGCCCCATGTTGGGCTCTGTGGTGAGTGTGGAGGCTGCCTAAGTTTCTCTCTGCCCCTCCCTCCCCACTTGTGTGTCCTCGCTCTCTCTAAAATAAATAAATAAATAAATAAAAATAAAATGGTGAGCTTTATGTTATATGGATTATATTTCAATAAAACTGTAATAAAAATTAGTAAATACAGAATATATAGGCTTCTTTCCCCATTTTTTAAATAAAATGTTGCATACTGTATATACTTTTGACCTCTGTGTTTTTTCCACTTAACAACGTATCTTGGCATTTGTTTCGTAATAGTACGTAGTACTCCTCTTCGTTGTCTTTTATGGCTACATAGTACTCAATTACAATTTTCCCGTGTAGGTGGCATCCGGGTTGTTTTTAATATTTTGCTATTAAAGATCATACCACAATTAGTAACTTTGTTATTTCATTTTTTACAGGTGTGTCCTCGGGGTAACTTCCTGTAAAACAGATTACTAGATCCGGGGCACCTGGCTGGCTCACTGGGTAGAGCTTGTGACTCTTGATCTCGGGGTTGTGAGTTTGAGCCCCTCATTGGTTGTAGAGATTACTTAAAAATAAAATCTTAAAAAAACAACAACCCTCCCCAGATTACTCGATCAAGGGGTAAATCCATATTAATACATAATTTTGTTAGATATTGCCAAATTTTCCCTCCATAGCATTTGTTCCATTTTGTGCTTTTGACAGCAATGTAAGAGAGTTCCTAGTCTCCTCACAGCTTCATTAATGGGGTGGGTGGTCAACCGTTTGAGTTTTTGTCAGCCAATGAGTGATAAACAATTATCTCAGGGTAGTTTCATTCTGAGTTTTAATTTGAGTGGAATTGAGCATCTTTTGATATGTTTAAAGAACTTTTGATGATTTTTTGAAATGAACTGCAGTGTTTTCTATCGGGTTTTTCTTATCAGGTTTTTGGTTTTGTTCTTTTAAATTTTTATAGCGCTCTTTGATACATTCTGGCTGTTGACTATAAATATCATCTAAACTGATGACTCCTCAACCACATGCCCATGCTGAGCTCCAAATTCGTAGGTCCAACCATCTACTTGAGATTTCCACTTACAAACCCAATAGGCAGTCTTTGGTCTATCATGGGAAAAACAGAATTCTTTATTTTCCCCCTTGGCAATTCCTCATCTCAATAAATTATATCCAAACACCTGACTGGTTTTGTTTTTCTATGTCTCCTCTGATGAAGCCCTGGACCAAGCCACCATCATTTATCTCCCTGACTATGGTGGCAACTCCCAAGTGGCCTCCCCACTTCTGCCTTTTCCTCATCCCTTCCCCATAACCCATTTTCCAAACAGTGACCAGGGTGACCTCTTTAAAAGTATCAATCAAATCCTACGGCTCTCCTGTTTGAAACTCTCCAATGGCTTCCCACAGCAGGCGGAAATCAAAGAATCAGAGAACATATAACTCATATGGCTTCCGCGTCTCACGGGACTTGACTCTTGCCAACCTCTCCAATTGCCCCCCACCCCACTGGTCCTCATGGCTTTCTTTTGTCTGCTGAATATGCCAGGATTGTTATACTCTTGGGATTTTTACAAGTTTCTCCTTTCTTTGCACGAATGTCCTTCCCCTCCACAATCTTCCCGTGGCTGCCCCCATCTTCCCACTTGGGTCTCTGCCAAAGTCGCCCCATCCTCCACTGCTCTAGTTGATTTTATTCAAAGCCTCTTCCCAAACCAGTTGCTGTTCTGAACATCTGTTATATGAACAAATTCCCCTCCTCCTCCTTCTTTTTTTAAAAAAACATTTGAGGGTTTTTTTTCCTCTCCTGCAACAAAAATAAATCTAGTTAATACATATAAGAATTTATCAACCACAAAATATAGTTAGTATATTTATAAAAATTTTATCAACCATAAAAGTGGAGAAATCATGATTTGGCGGCAATTACCTATCCATCTGAAAAAAAATAAATTCAGATCCCTTCCATCAGATCATATGAAAAGTTATTCCTAGTAGATTAAAAGCTAACCATGAGAAACCAAAAATATAAAAATGTTGGGGAAAATTTTTGGAAAACTACTGAGAATACATTCATGAATTTGGGAGTGAGAAAGGCCTTTCTGGAGAAGATGAAAAATCCAGAAGCTGTGAAAAGACAGGTAAGTTGACAATTAAAATTTAAAACATCTGTGAATAAATAATAATTTGTTATTCAAATTAAAAGACAACAAACTGGGAGAAAATACACAAAAGATGAATATCCAGAGTATGTTAAGAATTCCTCCAAATCAATAATAAAAGGCAAACAACCAATGACAAATGGGCAAAAAGATATATAAAATTCATAGTAGATGAAGACAAAGTGCTAACAAAAATTTGAAAAGATCCCTAACCTCACTGATGTTCAGAAAAATGGCTTACTAAGGTGACATTATTATATAATCTTTTGCCCATCAGACTGCAGACGTAGACTGATAGAAGCCAGCTTTGGCAAGGATATGCGGAAACGAACATGGTCACACACATTTGGTAGGAATGTACAATGGCATGATACTTTTTGAGAGTAATTTGTCCGTATCTGTTATGACGAAAAAGTGTTCATGACTTCTGATCTGGTAATTCCAGGTGGTAGGTAGGTCTCTTGGAAAGTCACTCCCATAAGTGCCTAAGTAGGCCTGCACGTGCCTTGTAGGATTGCTTGTACATGATGAAAAACTGATGAACCTAACCATTTACCGAACTGGAAAATTATGTGAGAGTTAAAAAGAATAAGGAAAAAGGCACATTCAGAATCCTACGTACGATGTGATCTTATCTATGTGGAGAACATGAAACAGAGGCACGTTTCTGCATGTCCCTAAATGCACAGAAAAATGTCTGAAAGGATTCATAAAAAGCTGATTATGGTAGTTCGCCTCAGGGGGGAGTGTGGGATTACGTGGGTGTTGCAGGGAGGCGAGGCTGAGGGAGTACTTCTGCTTATCTGCATTTTAAAAAAATTTATAATTAGAATTTTACTGGAGTAATTTGAAAAAAAAAAAACCCCAAGGAATAAAAGGTAAAATAACTTTTGGAAATATGGCTGACAATTCTAAAAATGAATGTAGTTGATAATGGCAAAGCAGGGTGGGATATTTGCTGATGCCTGACAGATGTGGTTAGCCAGTGCCATCAGCAAAAAGGCATATGCTTTGGAATCAGACAGACTTGGGTTTGGATACTGGTTCTTCGTGCACTGTGTGACTTGGGCAAATCATTTAACTTCCCTGAGCTCTGGGATAATAAATGGAATCTACAGCAGAGGGCTTTTGGGAGGATCAGAGAGATAATACAGGCAAAAATCCCTAGTACATAGTAGGTGCTCAGTTAAGGGGTGGGCATTATTAGTAGCAATAATTAAAATTATGGTTTGTAACCCAGTGAAAAGTGAGAAGCAGGTGAATGGCAACCAAACAGAACCGAATCCCACGGATTTAATTTGCAGGTTGTAAATCTTCTCACCACTGAGGATTCTTTATTATTTGCTCCATATATTCCTAGGGTTATTCTTTTGTTTATTCACTCACTGATTCATTTAATAAAGATTTACCGAGCACTTCTTACATTAGGCACTAGACAGATAATGTTAAAATGACGGTGTCCCTGGGCGCCTGGTGGCTCAGTGGGTTAAGTGTCCAACTCTTGATCTCAGCTCAGGTCTTGATATCAGGGTCGTGAGTTCAAGCCTTGTGTTGGGCTCCATGCTGGGCATGAAGTCTACTTAAAAAAAATAATAATAATAACTGTCCCTATTTTCTGGGAGTTGACATCTTTCCCCAGTGGGGGAAAGAGACACATGGCTAGTTGGCAACATAACATGGGAGTTACCCACGTGGACATTGGACCCAGACAACCTGGTTCTCATTCCCAGCTCTATCACGTACTGGCTCTGTGACCTTGAATTGGTTATTTAACTTCTTTGGTCCCATCATCTATAAAGTGAGTTGTAAACATCTCCCACCTCCACTCCCCACCGTAAGGGTCTTAAGAAGATTAATGGCATTGACACAAGGGTAAAGCGCTTTGCCCAATGCTTGGCATATAGCATGCACTAGTAGATGTCGGCCACTTTTATTTCCAGTTATGTCCCTTGTGGTTGATGTTATAAAAGGGGAATTCAGAGAGAAAGGAGCACCCTTATCTATCTGGCAAACTATGTATATTAGGTAATAATGGATCCCTTTATATTATTAATCAACAGCTAATATAAAGCTGGAGTAAGAACTTCTAATCAGCATGAGATAAGTAATGTGGTATAACTTCTGTCCAAAGCAAAGAAACTTGACATTTTAGCCTTGGGAACTTATCTAGGGTAAACGGGATGGTTCTGTTAAGCCTTGAAAATATTGGAAGTTTCTGCCCTGGATTTCTAGGAATACCTTCACACACTGACTTCTAAGGTCCAGGGATCCCTCATCACCAGGATGGAAACTACTGATCCAGGGGGAAAGGAATGAAAGGGAAGGAGAGGGGGGTGCAGACCTTTATAGAGAAACTACCATGTGTTAGGTGCTTTATCGCTTAAGCTGTCCTGATGCACCATGAGGCTGGTCTATTATCCCCATTTTAGCTAAGTAAACGGGGGCTCAAAGAGGTCAAGTAGTGTGTTCTGGGTCAACAGCTCATCAGAGCCAGGATTCCAGATCTTCTGATTCCAAGCCTAGAGTTCTTCCCTGGACCCCAAGCTGCATCTCACGAGAATGTGAGAGAAGTCGTCCCTCTGTTGTGGTGCTCTCCAGATACTTCTCACCTGGGACAGCGATGGGGCAAGGATGGATTGGAGCAAGGTTTATCGATCACCATCTTCCCACTCCAGGTCCCAGGCGAAGAAGGTAGCTGCTCGAGGGCAGAATGACCAGGGGATGATCAGAGAGAGAGAGAGAGAGAGAGAGAGAGAGAGAGAGAGAGAGAGACCAGGCTGGGGGATCATGGCTGAGGACATAAAGGTGTCTGTCCCTGGTGGGCTCTTCTCTCTTCTTCTTGGAAACTCTTAGTGAGCAAGGCAGCACCCAGGTTGGGACCTTCCAAGTCTCCAGGTGCCTGGACACAGACGGGGACCCCGGGGAGAGTCCCCTTGATTCCTGTTCCTCCCTCATAACCTTGACCAAAGGCCAGAGAAGTATGGTGCCTTGACCTTATTCCCTGGTCCCTTGCTACCCTTGAGAATCTGGGTCGCAGAGAGAGAACCCCAACACAACTGAGTGCTATTAGCTGAATCCCAAGTTGGGACACCTGGCCTCACTGCCATGTCTGCACAGGATAGAATTTTGAAATGGAATTTATCCGGGAAAATTTGGTTTATCTCTTCTGTGCCTGTTGTCCACCTTTTGGGTTCTGAGGAGTAAAATGATATAATATACGGGACAGCGCCTAGTGAAGTTCAAAAGGCAACAGATTTATTATTGTCATTGTTATTATACCATCTTGAGGCTGAAGAGGATTGCACAGATGGTCTTATCTGATCCCCCAACTGTGGCAGGCGTCCTTCGCCAGCACCCCTGACCGATTGCCAGCCAGCTCCACTTACACACTTGCGGTGACAAGGAGCTCACTCCTCCAAAGGTAGCCCTGGTTAGCTCTCCCTGAGAGAGAGTTCTTCTTTGGGTTGAGTTGAAGTCTGTCTTGCTGCAGTCTCTGGGCATGCAGCACATTTGTACCCACTGACCTTCTGGATTTAAGGACAGCTTCATGTCTCCAGTCATCCTTGTCTCCCCCCACCCCCCAGTCACCAGAGTACCTTTCTCTGATATCTCTGTGTACTTTGCACAGAATACCTTGCAGATTCTTCATTCCCTGGAGCTCCACCCACTCCAGCTGGTCAGTGTCCCCCTGCAAATGTGCTCAGAACAAACATAGTCAACGCTGCTGATATGACCCAATCAGGGCAAAGTGCAGGACGGGCATCACTTCCTATAATCCACATGCTGTGACTCTGTTAATGCAGCACAAAAACAAGAGCTTCCCAGCCGTTGCATCAAATTTGCTCATTTTAAGCTTGCATTTTAAGCAAATATCCCACAATCTTTCTCACCTAAACTACGTCTGCATTCCATATTTGCAATTAGTTTAAATGGACCCGGGTTAAGAAATAGTTCATTGCCAGTGCCCTAGACGGCAAGCTTTTTTTTTCTTTAATTTTTTATTGTTATGTTAATCACCATATATTACATCATTAGTTTTTGATGTAATGTTCCATGATTCATTGTTTGTGCATAACCCCCAGTGCTCCACGCAGAACGTGCCTTCTTTAATACCCATCACCAGACTAACCCGTCCCCCCACCCCCTCCTCTCTAGAACCCTCAGTTTGTTTTTCAGAGTCCATGATCTCTCATGGTTTAGATGGCAAGCTTCTTAAGGTGTGCTTCCTAATTTATGGCCCTCCCTCCCTGGTTCCGGAGCCGTTATGACTTCTGTGATACCCTTCTTTTCCTGTCTAGTTTACTACATGTGCATCATATTTAGTTTTGCCTGTTTGGGAACTTTATATAAATGGAATCATGCTGTATGTATTACTTTATAATTTGTTTTTTTCCCCTCAAAACCTTGTTTGTGAGATCCATCTACGTTGAATATTAGGGGTAGTTTGTTCATCATCATTGCTGTAGATAGAGTATTCCGTTTTATGAATACTTTCCAGTTTACTTATTCTAGTGTTGGTGAACTAGATTTATTTGGGTGATTTGTTTTTTTATTGTATTATAAACTATGCCGTCTCGAATATCTCGTATGTGTCTACCTGTGCAATGTAATTGGTAAGTAATTATTTTGTGTGTTTAGATCTTGTCTCTCGATTTCTTTCAGAACAGAGGAATCCTGCTTTTTACACCTAATAAAGGCTTTGAGCACACACTAGTTTCTCTAGAATACATACTTCAGAGTGGAATTGCTGTCGTAGGGCTTATGTAAAAATAGGAAAATGTACACAACTCTTGTATGCTCCTTACCTGATTTCAAAATTGCTTTTTAAAAAAACACAAAAAACAAAAAACACTTGTTTGGCATGGGGAGTCTAGGTGTCCAAATCAGCAGCCTGACCATTTCTTTCTTTCTTTCTTTTAAAGATTTATTTGAGAGAGTGAGAATGAGAGAGAGAGAGTACATGAGAGGGGGGAGAGTCAGAGGGAGAAGCAGGCTCCCCGCCGAGCAGGGAGCCCGATGCGGGACTCGATCGCGGGACTCCGGGATCATGACCTGAGCCGAAGGCAGTCACGTAACCAACTGAGCCACCCAGGCGCCCCTGACCATTTCTGAGTGATCTTGATCTTGAGGGCCTTGCTTCAAGCCCCAGATTATCAATAGCAATAAACATGCCTCTTACTCACTGTAAAGAGTCCCTTCTATAGAGGGCATCAGTATCTGCTATCTTTATGGCTCCTGCCTCTCGTTAGGCATCCCGAGATAGAGGATGCACTGGGCTACCCTATTCTGGACAAGAGACATTTAAGGGGGGGTTAGGTAGGGGAAATAACTCTGCTTGCTTTCTCAAAGGTACACCAGCCATCCGAGGATATTAATTGCTCAAAAAAAACTCAAGTCTGTATTTAGGTTCCCCCCCCGCCCCCGCCCCCGCCAATGTCAGGACTTAGGGCAAAAGTACAAATAGATACCACATTGCCTACCTGAATTATTTAAAATTATAAATCATTTCATCTGTCAACCTTAATATATTCTATTCTACCTTGACAAATACACATCTTTGATGATGCGGAAGACCAGGCTCAGATTCAGGATTCCTGAACTCCTGAGATTTGGGCACTTGACTGGGGTGGTAAGGGGAGCCCTGGGCGGGCTGGAGTGGTGGCCCACGGCCCACCTGTCGCCTTCTGTGCACACAGCAACTCAGATGTCCAAGTGGTGTGCCGCCCCCTCCCACAAACACAGCTGCCTCTTAGCTAATGTATAGGCATGTCCAGTCCGTGCCCTAGAGAGGATGAATGTGCGGAAGAGGCATAGCCTCCAGCCATCTAGAGTGTGTGCGTGCGTCTGTGTGTGTTGGTGGTGCTGGGGGGGATTCTGGGCTCGCGGTTTCCCTATACCTTGGTCCTGCCGGAGGGGCACAGGTGCCAGGTGGGCACGGTCCCCGCACCCTGTGGGAGGGCTGTAACCACAGGGGGCTAGAGGGGAGCCTCTAACGCACGGTGCCTAGGTCCCGCTCTCTCGCCCAGGTAGAGGGACGGCACTGGGTGCATGTCATCTCTCCTCTCCCCCCACGATGAGTGCGGGGAACTGTGTTGGGTCGTCTCCCCAGCACCCATCACAGTACCTGGCACCTAGAAGTCACATCGCACACAGGTCCTCGCGCTTTACTCACTTAACCTTTCCTAAGCCGGCCGGCAGAGGAAGCTCTGTGCGGTTCCGGGAGGTTAAGTGACTGGCCCAAGGTCACACAGCCGGCCGGGTGGGGGGGCTGGATTTGCGCTCACTTCACCCACCACCCGGGCTCCTCGCGCGTCCCTGGCTATACTCGGTTCTTCTTTGCCCTGTGCTGGGACGGAGGCCTGCGAGTCGCCCCCCGGGAGCCGCCCGGGCCCCTCCCCGGACCCCGCGGCCCTCGGCCCCCCCAGCCTCGTCACCCGCTCCCCCTCCACCCGCGCCGCGCAGCTTCGCGGCGAGGCCCCGCCCCTCCCCTCGGGCGGCGTCACGTGCCGCCCCTTCCCCCCGCGCCTGCGCACTGCTTATTTCCCGCTGTCAGGATGAGGAGGCGGAGGTCGGCGCTCGGGTCCGTCTCTGCCCGCGGCTGTGGCGGCGCCGGCGGCTCCAGCCTTAGCGGTTCCTCCCTGGGCGGCGGCGGCGGCGGCTCGGTCGACGCCTCCTCCGCCAGCTGAGCCCGCGGGAGCCCGGGACGCCGGCCGCCCGCCCGCCCCGCTCCGCGAGGCCGCCGCCCGGCCATGGCGCAGCCGGGCCCGGCTCCTCAGCCCGACGGTGAGGCGCCCACCATGGCCGGCGCGGCGGGCGCGGCCTGCCGGGCGGCGCGGCGCGGGGGCGCTCGGGCGGCGGGGGGCGCGCGCGGGCCCGGGGCCCCGTGGGGCGCGGCGGGAGCGCGCGGGGGCGGCGGCGGGGCGCGCGGAAGGCAGGGCGGGGGGAGGCCGCGGGGCCGGCGGGCGGCGGGGAGGGCCCGGCACGTGGGCCGTGCGGCGGGGAGGCTGCGGACCTCGGGGCCCTGCCCGTGTGCGGCGCGCGCGCGCGCGTCACCCCGCGGGGCGGCAGGGCCCGGGTGGCGCTCCCGGAGGGGCCGTGCGGCCTCATGGTCAGTGCCGGCGCCTGGTGGGGGGGTGGGGGTCCAGAGGACGCGGACCCCCCCCCAGTGACGAGCTCTGGGCAGCCGCAGCCTCTTTGACCTTAGGCACGCTTTCGAAAGGAGGCTCCTGCACGCCTTTCCACTTTGTCGGGGAAGACGGCCACCTGCGTGGACTCAGGCGCTCAGCGTCGTCCTGGGGGCTTTGGGGAGTAAGGACAATGGTGCTTGATGTGCAAGTCGGGGAAGCGTGTCTTTTGTAGCACTTGCCTTCTTGGAAGGAGAAAGAGCCCCATCCTGAGTCCTCCCAAGTGGGTTGTCGGAGCCCTTCGTGACCTTCTGGGAGGCGCGGGCTGAGCCCCAGACTCTTGAGAGGTCGACCACCTCGTTCCAGGTGTTACTACCTAGAGTTCGGTTGGGAGACAGTGTGCTTGCCCCTCCGCAGAGTGTCTAGGTGAGAAAGTTCTTGCAGGTGTGTTTCTGCCATGGGCGTGTGCGCCCAGCGACTGGTCGGCGTGAGTGGGACCTTGGCGGGTGATGCCGGGCACACAGTAGGTGCTTAGTGAAAAACTTGGCCCGTGCCTAGGGTGGTGTGTTAAGTTACAGCCTTTCGTGAAAAACTTCGCCTTTGTTCCTGCCTTTGGGGAGCCCGAAACAATGTTATCAGATGTTAGGGCTAGCGGCTCTCCGGGAAGTAGGCTCCAGAGCCTGCTCGCGCCCAGTTTTCGGTTTTGTTGGGAGCCCGCGGAGAGATGGGGAGCCCCCATCCCCGGAGTTGCGCGGGGAGAGCAAGCGGGGCTGTTGTCTGGCTGCGTGCAGTGTAGTCCTCACCTTTGCACTGGGTGTCGGGGAAGAACACTGCCTTTCCACAAACCGCCCTTTGTTACTACTGACGGAGGCAGAGCCCAGAGAGCCCCAGTGGTTTCTGGCTCTGGTCTGGAGTGGGAGGGATGCTCAGCTGGCTGCCGCCTTCTCCCGGGCTGCGCGGAGACAGGTCTGGGGCCGCTCAGGTGACAGGGCAGTCTGGAAAAGAATTCTCCCCCCTTCGAGGATGCGGAATGGTCTTGTAAATAGACAGAAATGACTAAGCACTTGAAAGAGGGTGGGAAAAATTAGCTTTAGGAAATCTTGTGTTCTTTTGCTATTCTTAGTGCAGGTTTATTCCCTGTTCCTCAAATCCTGTGAGTCGGGATGAGATTCAGTTTGCATAGATTGCAGTATTTATTTTTCAATTAGTGTAGTAAATGAGCAGCCACAGCCACTGTGCACAAAAGGAGAGCGGGTTCGGTAAATCCCAGGGCTTTGTGTCAGCATCTTCTTAGAAGTTCATCGTGGGGATTTAATTTTTCTCTTTGGCCGAACTTAATATAGGTCACTTTTTAACACCTTAGCTTTAGGCTCGCTCAGATGTCCTTGCCCTGCTGAGTTTTAAAAATACATGTGGAATTCTTTTGAGCCACACTGGCAGTCAAAGATAACTGTTCAGTTTTTTACTTTAATCCCGCTTTTCTCTTTTTTTTTGTAAAAATTTTTTTCAAGATTTATTTGTCAGAGAGCACAAGCAGGGGGAGTGGCAGAGGGAGAGGGAGAAGCAGGGTCCCCACCAAGCAAGGAGCCTGATGCGGGGCTCCTGGGATCATGACCCGAGCCGAAGGCAGACGCTTAACCGACTGAGCCACCCAGGTGTCCCTAATCCGGCTTTCCTCATTTTAGAAGCAGCTTGTCTTTTATGTTGATATTGTTTAACTTTTTTTTTTTTTTACTATCTTTGTTTTCCATGGAGATATGGTAGATTAAGAAAAGGATTGATTTGTGTGTAAATTGATAGAATGAAATATAATTTCCTTTTTATTTTTAATTTTTTGTTTTGTAAGTTTATTGAAAAAGTTTTTTGTTTTGCTTTGCTTTTTTTTGCTGGTGCATCTCAGTTTATTCATTTAGAATTAAGGTAATTTTAATAGCCATAGGAATGTCATCTAATTATTCCCTTTCATCTTGAGAATTCAAAGACTATGGATAAAGATTTTCAAATTTTAGTATTTTAAAATCCAAGTTAAACTATATCATAGAAGCATTTACTCTGATTTCATTTTTTATTTAAAAACACTGCCTTGTAAAGTCCCTCCATTGAAAATGTGTGTGTATAAAGAAGAAATATGTCTTCTCCCATCTCCCAGAGGTCACCCGTAGTAAGTTTCCTGTCCTTCTTGACTTTTTTCCTGTAGTTACACAGACGTGCTAACTTCTCCACTGAAGTGGACATGCTTTCTGCAGATAGGTCTGCGACTCGTCTGTCTCACCTAGTGCAGGTTGTCTGTCATTATTACAAGCTTGTGAGTGGTCCTGTGGCGGTGTCCTGTGCTGTCAGCTCTGCGTGCCTTGCTCAGGGGATCTTCGGGTCGGTGGGGCGCCTGCTCCTGGGATATTGTTCCTATTCTACTGATGAGGAAACTGAAGCACAAACAAGTTGAAAGTGTCTGTAGAGTTCCGTAGCCAGGAGGTGGAGGGAGCCAGAGTTCCAATCCAGCCCACCTCCTGTCAGAGCCCTCTGGTCTGTTCACCAGATCATGGACTACTTTCAAGGTCAGTGTTAGAGGTATGTTTCATTCCATCACATGCATGTACCACACAGGATTTATTTGTCGGTTTTTCTGTTGATGGACAGCTGGTTTTCATTATTGGACAAGTTTTTCATTTTATCAGCAGTGCTACCATAGATATCTTGTACTTGTTTTTCAGGCACTCTTTTGCTTCTGTAAGATTACTGACTTAAAGGACGTGAGCGCTGAGTGGTTTAAATTTTAATAGCGATTGCTAGCTTACTCTCAAAAAAGGTATCAATTTACATACCTGCCAACAGTATATGAGAGGGTGGATTTCCTTTGCACTCTTACCAGCCCTGGATAATGTCAGCTGTTTTAAATTTGTATCTTCGGATAGATCGAAGAAATGATATTCTTCAGCTAACAGATGTTTGAGTACCTCGTCTTTGCAAAGCCCTGTGTTAGGTTCTAGGAAATCCAGTGGTGAACTGTGCGCCAGGCACGGCTGTAGGTGTTTGGGATACATCAGTGGGCCACGCACATGGTGAACAGCCCTGCCTTAGTGTGGGAGAAACAGATACTCAACTACAAACATAAGCAAATGGTTTAGATTGTCAGGTGACAAATGCTGTGGAAAAGGGGAAAAATAGAGCAGGGTAGAAGGAAGGGGGTTGGGCTGGTCAGCCTCATTGAGAAGGTGACCTGAAGGAGAGAGGGTCAGCTGTGAGGCTGTCTGGAGGAAGAATGTTCCAGACAGGGGTCAGTTTTTGTAAATGCTTTCAGGAAGGGTGTGTCTGGCATGTCTGGGGAAGGGCATGGAGGTCAGTCTGGCCAGAATGAAGTTATGGGGGGCGTGGTGGGGGAGGTGGGACAGGGGAGGGAGGGTAGGGTAAGAGGTGAGAGGTCATGGCATGGCGGCAGACCTTGCAGGGCCCTAGCAGCATTGATTGGCTCTCACGAAGGGAACCGTTGAGAGTTTTGAGCAGAAGAGTGATGTGATATGACTTATGTTTTAAAAAAATCACTGGCTGCTAGATTGGCAGTAGAGTAAAGGGAGGCATTAATCTGGGGACAAAGTGGTAAGGCTTGGACTGGGTGTATTGACGGAGGTTATATTTTGAAGGTTTGACCAACAGGATTTGGATTAGATATGGAATGAGAGGGGGAGAGAGAGAGGGAAAGAGAGAGAGGGAGGAGTGAAGGGTCACTCAGACGTTTTTGGCTTGAGCAACTGTGAGAGGTATGCAGTGCAATGAATGCCTATAACTTAGGGATTTGACCCATTTAGGGAGTCCAGGAAAGGTTTCTGAGGCAGAGGTGCTAGAGCTGGGATCTGAAGGGTGAACAGGAGTCCCTGTTTGGAAGAAGCAGGGTGGTGAGAGTACTGGAGAAAGGCCAGTATGGGCTGGCCTGAGTGGGTTTCAGCCTCGGAGCTGAAGCAGAAGTCACTGAAGGGTTTTAAGCAAGTACATGACATGATGGCTTTTAAATTTGTACTTCCCAGATAGTGATTATATATACTTGGTCTTCCTTCTGTTGTGCAGAAAGCTTTTAATTTTTACATGGATCTGACCATTTTTAACATTTTATGGTTACTGCTCTTAGGAAGACCTCCCCAACTCCCATGTTTATTAAAAAAACAACCCTCATTTTCAACACTTTTATGGTTTTGTCTTTTATATTTAGTACTTTAAACCATCTAGAATTTATTTTTGAATTTTAACAAGGTTTATACTAAACAAAGTTTCGTATCAAGAAGCATTAGCGGGCGCCTGGGTGGCTCAGTCAGTTAAGCATCTGCCTTCCACTAAGGTCATGATCCTGGGGTCCTGGGATTGAGTCCCACATGAGGCTCCCTGCTCATCAGGGAGTCTGCTTCTCTTGCTGCCCTTCCCCCTGCTCCTGTTCTCTCTCTCTCTCTCTCACTCATTCAAATAAATAAAATCTTAAAAAAAGCATTAGCTAAACAGGAGATTACCTAAGAGAAAAAGAAAATTCTAAAGTATATAGGAATAGCAACTCTACGGGGCAGCTGCTATCCCTAGGGCTGAGGCAGAGCGCCCAGGGAAGAAATCAGTCTTCAAGAGGCCACTCCCAGAACTGAGATCCAGACTTTGTTGGCCTTCTGGGAAGCCACTTTCTGGCTTGCTGGGAGAAGCCACCTGCATCTGGAATTTATTTTTGACATGACGTGGGGATCTAATTTTATTTTTCTTCCAAATGGATAGCCAATTATTTTAATACCATTATTCAATGATTCATACATTTGGTTCATTTATTATAACTTGAGAAATCTCCCAACTACTAAACTTTCAGAGATACTTGATCCAGAACACAAAAGCCCTGAGTTCACCCTGCAGTCTTACTGCTCCAATATCCCAACCCACAGTAGCCCAGGATTGTGTGATAGTCTTTAATTTGTATGTTTTACCTGGCTCCCTGGGGATAGAACTGCCTTTGACTCTTAAGGGCTCTGGTTTCTGAAATCTCGTGACTACATCATACAGGAGCTCTTTATGTAGTGAAATATGATGTGCTTTTCTTGTATAATCGTTAAATTGAGTTTAGCCTTCACGAGTATCTGGTAACCATTTTTGTATGCTACAGTTGTGGCAGGTGGTGTGCGGGGCGGGACATAGAAATGACTGAGAGAGAGTTCTCCTTTCAAGAGTCTTGATCGAGTTGAAGGAATGGGCCTGGGACACACTAATGTGAACCGAGGAGGTGCCTAGCGGTAGAGGCTCGTTTTCCTCTGTTGGATCCCAGAGGAAGCTGCTACTACCAGAGAACAGGAAGAGTTATGAAGGAAGGTATCTTTGTTCACTTTTCTCATTAGATAACCTGAATCTCTTCCAGGTGGTAGACTGATTTCTGTTTGAATGCCTCTGGAGAGCGAGCAAACTCACTACCTCCTGTTTTTGACTGGTTACAGTGTTTTTGTGTGTGCTTTAATTGAGCGGAAGCTTGCCTCACCATAACTTCTACCCACAGGTTTTAGTTCTCTTCCCTAGGACCGCACAGAGGGAATCCAAGGCATCTTCTCTATGTGAGCCTGAAGAAATTTGATAATATTAGGTTCTTCCCAGATACTCTCTTTATTTCTCCTCTCAGGTAGTTTTGAATTTCCTTAACATCTCCCCCCTGATCCCCCAGTGTGTCAGCTTCAACTTGCATTGCCTTTCAGGCACTCGGAAGGTGTCTTTAAAAACTTTTTTCTTTGAAGTGTAGTCGGTACATAGTGTTAGTTTCAGGTGTACGGCCTAGTGATTTGAGAAGTCCGTGCGTTATTCTATGCGCACCACAGGTGTGGTCGCCATCTATTGCGGTATCATTGACTGTATTCTCCACGCTGACCCTTTCATCCCTGTGACGTGTTCATGCCATCACCGGAAGCCGGGACCTCCCTCTCCCCTCCGCTCATTCTGCCCGTCTCCCCCCCCCCCCCCCCCCCCCGCTCCCCTCTAGCAACCATCTCTTCTCATTTATGGGTTTGTTTCTTTCTGCCTTTTGTTTGTTTATGCGTTTGGTTTTTAAGATTTTACATAGAAGTTAAATCATGCAGCATTTGTCTTTCTCTGACTTATTTCACTTAGCATAATACTCTCTAGATCCATCCATAGTGTCACAAATGGCAAGAACCCACTCTTTTTCGCAGCTGAGTAAAATTCCATTCTGTATCTATACCACATCTTTACCCGTCCATCATCACTGGACACTTCGGTTGCCTCCACATCTTGGCTGTTGTAAGATAATGCTGCAGTGAACATGGGGGTACATAATTTTTTTGAGTTGGTGTTTTTGTTCTCTTACTTTCAATACCCAGTAGTGGAATTATTGGATCATATGGTAGTTCCATTTTTAATTATTTGAGGAACCTCCATACTGTTCTCCACAGTGGCTGTACCAGTTTGCATTCACACCCTGCAGTGCACAAGGGTTCCTTTTTCTCCACATCCTTGTCAACATTTGTAGATTCCTGTCTTTTTGACTGTAGCCATTCTGACGTGTGTGAGGTGGTATCTCGTTGTGGTTTTGATTTGCATTTCCCCGATGATGAGTGATGTTGAACATCTTTCCATGTGTCTGTTGGCCATCTGGATGTCTTTGGAGAAATGACTATTCACGTCTTCTGCCCATTTTTTCATTGAGTTATTTGTTCTTTTGGTGTTGAGCTGTAGAAGTTCTTTATGTATTTTAGGTAGTAACCTCTTACTGGATATATCATTTGCAAGTCTCCTCCATTCACTGGGTTGCCTTTTAGTTTTGTTGATGTTTCCTTTGCTCTGCAAAGGCTTTTTATTTTGATGTAGTCCCAATAGTTTTAGCTTTTGCTTCCCTTGCCTGAGGAGACACATCTAGAAAAATGTAGCTATGGCTGATGTCAGAGAAATTACTGCTTGCATTCCCCTAGGATTTTTATGGTTTCAGGCCTCACCTTTAGGTCTTTAATCCATTTTGAGTTTATTTTTGTGTGTGGTGTGAGAAAGTGGTCCAGTTTCATTTTTTTGCATGTAGCTGTCCAGTTTTTCCAGCACCATTTACTGAAGAGACGGTCTTTTTCCCCTTGTATATTCTTGCCTCTTATCATAGATTAACTGATCACGTGTGGGTTTAGTTCTGGGCTCTGCATTCTGTTCCGTTGATCTGTGTGTCTGTTTTCATGCCAGTGCCACACTGTTTTGATAACTGTAGCTCTCTACTATAGCCTGAAATTTGGAATTGTGGTATCTCCAGCTTTGTTCCTCTTTCTCAGGATTGCTTTGGCTATTTGGGGTCTTTTATGATTCCATGCAAGTTTTAGTATTATTCTAGTTCTGTGAAAAATGCTGTTGGCATTTTGGTAGGGATAGCTTTGAATCTGTAGATTGTATTGGGTAGTATGGACATTTTAACAGTATTAATTCTTCTAATCCATGAGCATGGAATGTCTTTCCATTTTTGTCATCTTCAGTTTCTTTAATCAGTGTTTTAAAGTTTATACAGGTCTTTCATCTCTTTCATTAAGTTTATTCCTAGGTATTTTATTCTTTTTGGTACAGTTGTAATACTTAACATTCTTCTTCTGATCTTTGAGATGGATGTCAGTTGTTAATGACTTCTGGTGGTACTTGATGTTTTCTAGATGTATTTTACCTGTAGAGAGTAGTAGATTTAGAGACATGGCACTGAAAGGAGTCTTAAAGACTAGTTATCTTCCCTAATTTTACAGATCAGGAAATTATGGACTAAAGGAATGGAAGTGACTTGCATTGTAGCAGAGACAATACTAGAATTTAGGAGGAGAATGAGGCTGTCATTTCTCTTCTGGTTACTGCTCCTGTTTATGTAGAATGAACTTTGCCTGGAGGCCTCATTATGATGTCACCTGGACAGAATCATAGAATTGATGTAACTTGATTTTAGTCAAAATGCACAAAACTCCTTATTATCATTCCTTTTTCTTTAATACTTTCATTCTTTAAATAAATATTTACTGCTTATGCCTTACGCATGGTGGGCATTGTGTTGCGGATATTACAACAAACTAGAAATGCTCCTTTTGTTATGGAATGTAAAGTCTAGTGGTGAAGACAGACCCCATGAGGAAAGGGCATTTTTTCTGGCTGGTGGTGCTGTCCCCAGCACCATGTTTGTCATGGAGTGCATATGAGCTATAGGTATTTGTTGAAAGAAAGTCAGAGGACAGTGTGCTGTTACGATAACGTGGTAGCTTTTCTTCATTTATGGTACTTCGACAACACACAGTAGGGAGCATCCTAAGTCATTCAGGAAGTTTAGTTAACATAGGTCCTTCCCTCCATTCAACCCTTACTGCACCCCAAGTTATACTGGAGAAAGTGGTATTTGAATAGAGCCTTGAGAGTTGTGTGGAATTTCTGACAGATGGCGGTGGTGTCTTGGAGAAAGGTGGTAGAGGAGAGGAGGCGCCTTGGAGGGTACAGCTGGAGCGTGTGCAGGGTGAGGTGAGGTGAGTGAATTATCTGGTGGTATGGGAGCCTGTGTCTTGATAAGAGACAGGCTTGAGGGAAGGGGTTGAGCCTGAATGGTGGAAAGCTTTGCCTCTAGCTAAGGAGTTTGGGTTTTTCTAGGTGATGTGGCTAGGCATGTGTGTTTTGGTAGAGTCATAGTGTCACCCAACCTGAGCTATAGGAAGCTTGCTCTGGAAGTTATACAGAGGGTAGACTGGCAGGTGGTTAAGGAGATTGGCTAGGCTGTTCCTGTGGTCCAAGAGAGATGATGGAGTTCTGTCTTATGTCTCTGGGAGTGGAGTGAAGGAAATAATAGATGGGAGAAATACTGTGGTGGGCAAATAGCAGCTTGTTGAACACTTGGTCTGGGGTGCAGGCAGGAGAGAAATGAAGGAGGCTTCTGGGAATATAGCTGCTGATCACCAATCTGGGGGACCAGCGGGAGGGCAGGTTGAATAGGAGAAAGTGGCAGATTTGGTTTTGGTATGTTGTTGTGGAGCGCTAGTGGGGTAGCCGTGTGGAAATACCTAGTAGGTAGCAGGACGTGTGGGCTGGAGCTTTAGGAAGAGAGCAGGGTGTGGATGAACTTTCGGTAGTCAGATGTTTGGAAATCATCCAGAGTGAGTGCCGCTCATTGCGTATGCTTGTTGCATGATGGCCCCTGTGTTGGGGAGATTACAACAAAAGGACAGTCTGTGAGGAGGGCCACGGATTAAACTGATGGGTTGGATGATGAGGAGGAAACCAATGATGAATCGTAAAAAAGGAGAGTTGGGGGAAGATTAGTATTATTAAGAGTCAGTGTGCAGGGTGATGGTCACCAGTAGTAAATGCTGCACAGAAGTCAGGTGAAGACCTGAATGGTCATCGAAATCAGCACTTAATGACTGTCGGGACCTCTAGGGGAAGAGTTTCAGCAAGGAAGTAAATAGAGGAAGCATGGATAGACATTTAAAATTGTGGTGATACACCTGCAGTCAGGGCAGTCGCTTGGGAAGGGCCATAGAGTTGTGACGTTGTGTGTTTCAAAAATAGAAACTGGGGGCGCCTGGGGGGCTCCGTCGTTAAGCGTCTGCCTTCGGCTCAGGTCATGGTCCCAGGGTCCTGGGATCGAGCCCCGCGACGGGCTCCCTGCTCGGCGGGAAGCCTGCTTCTCCCTCTCCCACTCCTCCTGCTTGTGTTCCCTCTCTCTCTGTCTCTCTCTGTCAAATAAATAAATAAAATATTTAAAAAAAACAAAAAAAGCCCCAAAATAGAAACTAAGTGGGGGGTGGGGGGGGGGGCTCCTGGCTGGCTCATTCAGTTAAGAGTCTGAGTCTTGATTTCAGCTCAGGTCCTGATATCGGGGTCCTGGGATTGAGCCCCGTGTCGGGCTCCACCGCGGGGAGTCTACTTGGCTCTCTCCCTCTGCTCCTCCCCCGCTCATGCGTGTGCTCTCTCAAATAAATAACTAAATCTTAAAAAGATATTCATTGTCGGTGCTGGTGGAACTGCCCGTAGAAAGGGGGAGCCTGAAGATCTCAAGGAGAAAGTAAGTAGGGCCAGCTCTCTGAGGAGCTGAGAGCAGATTAGATGGAGCAGGAACTGGAGAGCTGGATCTCATCCTACAGAACAGAAGGGAAAAGGGAGAGAAGACTCTGAGTTAGAGGAGAAACTGACTAAAACGTACATGTAGCCTCCATTTTTTTCCTCGTTTATGCAGCATACGTGATCTGCCTGTCACCTGTGAACAAGGTAAAATGGTACCTGTCCTCATGGATGGTGTAGCTCTGAGACCTTTGTTGCAGCCAACTAGATTAGCTCATCTGTACTCACCTGGATTCCTCCTCTTAACCGCAGAACACGGAAAATAATCGGGCGGTTTTCCCAGTTACCCTACAGGCGATATAGCCAGTACTGTTCTAGACGCACAGGAGAGAGAAGTTAATTCATTATACACTTTGGAGACTGTGGGCATTGGTGCTTCATTCTGGCATGGAACTTCCGTTGAGAAAGGCTGGGAGAGTCATACGTACAGGAGATGATTGGGTCCTTATTATGGAAAATCTGATGGGGTGCGGGAAGCAAACCATGATGTAGGGTACCATTCCTTTGGTTAAGGCTATTAAAAATCAAGACAGATATTTACCACTTAATCCCCAGTTGACATCTACTTTTTCTAAGCTCCTGCTACGTTTGTTGTCTCCAAATAACCGACTGCTGCGGCCTCCCACCCCCTCTAGATCTAATGTCCCCGACTTTCTTATCTCCTCCAGAGCAGAGTTTGTTTGAAACTACTTTCTTTCGTTTTATTGTGAACCTTGTAAGCTTCTGTAGACAGTTACAGAAGGGATATTAACAGTTTAGATCCATCTCTATTGCAAAAATTTGCTGTGTGTTCCAAACAGATGAAAATTTAGTCTTCCTAGAACACTTCTGTTTTCTGTGGTAACTGTATTAGAAAATTCTTAATTTGATCAGGCCCAAATAAGTTCCCTACATGTAGCTTATGCACCTTGGTTCTGGCCTTTGGAACAAATCAGAACTAGGCTATTTTCTCTTCCACACAGAAGGCCTTGAGATATTTAAAGAGCTTGCTCCCATCTTGGTGGCTCCTCATAGCGGGATTCTGCACCCCCATTCTTCATGGCTTCCTCTGCTGGGGTAGCCAGATGTTCTAATGCCATGTGGTTTGCTCGTGCTCAACCTAAAGTTGGCGAAGATACTCCAGACCTAGAATCTGTGTGACCTGTGGGTAGTACATCAGAAGCATTCTTTTTGATCAAGACCCTCAGCCCCCTTTCTAATGTTTGCTAACATTCCCTCAGTTTATGTTTCTATTCACTGTATCATATTGGTTCATAGCAAAAGAACAACTATGATTTATTGAGAAGCTGTATGACTTGCACCATGCTGTGTATTTTTTTAAAAAATTTTTTGAGTGTTTATACTAGGCACTGGGGATACAGATAGAGTTACATTAAAAAAATAGACTATTTTTTTAGAGAAGTTTTACTTTTTGATTTTTTTTAAAGTACTTTTTTTTTTTTTTAAAGGTTTTATTTTCAAGTAATCTCTACACCTGACATGGGGCTTGAATGTACAACCTGAGATCAAGAGTCATATGCTCTGTTGACTGAGCCAGCCGGGGGCCCCTTCAGAGAAGGTTCAGGTTCACAGCAAAATTGAACAGAAAGTACAGTTTCCTTATACCCCCGCCCCCACCAGGCTCCCCCACCATCAGCATTCCACATCCGTGTGGTACATTTGCTACAGTTGGTGAGCCTGCTCATGGTGCATTGTCACCACCCAAAGTCCATCATTTGCATTAGGGTTCACTTGCTGTTGTACGTTCTGTGAGTTTGGATGAGTGTACAATGACATGTATTCTTTCACTGTTGTGGTTTCATACAGCAGTTTCAGTGCCCTGAGTCCTACCTGTTCATCATCATTCTTCTCCCCTCTGCCCCCCCCAAATTCTTGGCAACCTCTGATCTTTTCACTGTTTCCATGGTTTCACCTTTTCCAGAATGTCAGGTCATTGGAATCCTATAGATTGGCTTTTTTCACTTAGCAATATGCGTTTAAGGTCCCTCCATGTGTTTTTTGTGGCTTTTCAGCACTGATTAATATTCTGTTGTATGGATGTACCAGTTTTTCCCTTCACCTACTGAAGGACATCATGGTTGCTTCCAAGTTTGGGGGATCACGCGTAAAACTGCTGTGATGCCGATTTCTGTGTGGATGGGAGAAACCAAAGGGTGTGATTGCCGAGTCGTGAGAGTATGTCACAGTGGCCACACCGCTTTGCCTTCCCACCAGCAGGGAATGAGAATTCCCGTGGCTCCGCCTCCTCACCAGCATTTGGTGGTATCCGTGTCTGGGATTTTCTCCGTTCCAGTAGCCGCGCGGTGCCATCTTGTTTTAATTTGCAGTTCCCTAATGACATGATGGGGAGCATCTTTTCATTTGCCTATTTGCTGTCTGTGTATCTTTTGTGAAGTGTCCGTTCAGAATTTTGGCCCATCTTTGAATCAGGTGGTTCATTTTCTTTACTGTTGAGTTGTTAAGAGTTCCTTGTATATTTTGGATAACAGTCCTTTATCAGATGTGTCTTTTGTCAGTATTTTCTCTGAGCCTGTGGCTTGTCTTCTCGTTCTCCTGACAGCGTCTCTTGCTGAGCATTTTTTTTTTAAAAGATTTTATTTATTTGAGAGAGAGAGAGAGCAGGGGCAGAGGGAGAGAGAGAGGGAGAAGCAGGGGGGGAGTGGGGAGCTGAGTGGGGAGCCCAATGCGGGACTCGATCCCAGGACCCTGGGATTATGACCCGAGCTCAAGGCAGGTGCTTAATGGATTAAGCCACCGAAGTGCCCCCAGAAGTGTTAAATTTTAATGAAGTCCAACTTATCAATTATTTCTTTCATGGATTGTGCCTTTGGGGTTGTATCTAAAAAGTCATTGCCATATCCAAGGTCATCTAGTTTTCTCCTGTGTTTTGCTCTAGGAGTTTAATAGTTTTGCATTTTACATTTAGGTCTGTAACTCATTTTGAGTTAATTTTTGTGAAGGGTATAAGGTCTGCATCTAGATTCTTCTGTTTTCACGTGCAGCCTAGCTGTTCCAGCACCATCGTTTGTTGAAAGGCTGTCCTTTCTCCATTGAACTGCCTTTCCTTCTTTGTCACACATGAGTTGACTCTGTTTGTGTGGTTTTGTTTCTGGGTGCTCTGTTCTGTTCCATGGATGTTGTATTTGTCTACTCTTTCATGCTATGTGTTTTTAAATTTCTTAATTAAAAATGTTCGCATCGAAAATAATAAGTGCTCATGGTAAAACATTGTGTAAATTTCTAAAAAGAGGAAAAGTCCATATAAGCTCATAAGCTCATCACTCAGAGGTAAACACTATTAAAGGCCTGGTATATATTTTTTCCAGTTTTTAAAAACGTATGTGTCCTGATGATTTAAAAGTGGAATCATGCTGCATAGGCTGTTCTCAAGCTTCCTTTTTGATACAGATTATGTCATCAATTTTGAAATAGATCATTTTTGTGCAATTATAAATGTAGTATAATTTTAAAAAATAAGTCCCCATTGATGAATATTTATGCCATTACAGGAATACTACGGTGAATATCCTTGTCCCTGTCATGGCACACGCCTGTGAATGTTTTTTGTGGTGTAAATTCTTCGAACTGGAATTAGCAAGTCAAAGAATGTGCAGGTTTAAAAATTTAATGGCAAATGCCAAATTCTCTTTCAAAAAGGTTTGAGTTTGCAGGCTCACCATCGGCATCAGAGTACTTACAGCTCCTTAATTTAACAAATTAAGTTCTTTGCATATGGGGAAGTTGACTTCTCTGTTCTGTGTGTAGCAGGTGTAGCAGAAGTCTCCGCCAGTTTGTATTTTAATTTTGAGATGTTTTGGCATATGGACATATTTTAATTTTTATGTGACTTAATACTTTTTTCTTTTATGGTTTCTAGATTTACTTCTGCATCCTCATGTTATCTTCTAGTATTTACTTTTAAACATTTGATCACATTGGGATTTATTTTGATGTAAGGACTGAGGTAGGAACCCAGCTCTTACAGTTTATTTTCAAATGGCTAGCCAGAAGTTCTTGTACCGCGTAGTGATTAATCCATTTCTCTCCACTGGTTTTGAAGCACCACTAGGTACTATATGCTAACTATCCAGGGGCACTTGAGTTCATTTCCAGACTGTATGTTGTTCTATTGATTTATCTCTTCTGGTGTGATACCATATGATAACAGTTGCTAGACTGATACTTTCTAGTGGTTTCATATTCTGAGAGCCAGGAACCCCTCATTATTCATTTTGTCACGTTTCCTCCCAGCCATTCTTTGGTATTTATTAATTCAGATAAAATTTAGAATGAGCATATTAAGTCTGCCCACCGTCTTCCCCTCTCCTGCCCCCTCCCAAAAGGCCTTTAGGGAAAACCTCATTGACTGCGTTCATAAACTAAGGAGAATATGTATCTCTAGCAAAAAGTCTTTACAGTTACAGTGCCTTATGACACTTTAAATGCATTAACTCTATAATTTATTTATCCAGGTTCTTAAAGGGTAGTATTATTCATATTTCACAATTGAGGAACTAAAACTTCAGTAACTTGCCCAAGATTCAGTTCCCATGACTACTTTCATTCCACCCACTATCTCTCAGGTCAGTGTTATAAGTTTTAGATCATTAAAAAAGGGGCAAAATTATAAGAAAATCCCAAGTTTCTTTTTTGATCACAAAGCGCAAAGAATATGTAAAGAAAGCTGGACTCACCCGTAATTCCATCCTTCAGAGGATTTTGTCATTCGAGTCTATTTCTGGTCATGTTCTATGTCTACAAATAAAAAATATTTAAACTCGTGGGGCACCTGGGTGGTTTGGTCTGTTGGGGCATCAACTCTTGATTTCAGTTCAGGTCATGATCTCAGGGTCCTGAGATCAAGCCCCATGAAGGGCTCTGTGCTGAGCAGGAGTCTGCTTGGGATTCTCTCCTTCTCCCTTTCCCTCTACCCCTCCCTGCGTGCGTGCTCATGTGCGCTCTCAAGTAAATAAATAAATCTTAATAGATTCCTTACATAAAGAAATGTTTAACCTGTTGATCATATCGCACATGTGGTTTTCTATTTTTATTTTATAATGTGGAATTTTCCTGTGTTGTAAGTTATTTTTCAAAAACACACTTTTGCTTTAAAAGATTTTTATTTATTTGACAGAGAGAGCACACAAGCAGGGGGAGAAGCAGGCCTCCCACCGACAGGGAGCCCGATGCGGGACTCGATCCCAGGACCCTGGGATCATGACCTGAGCCGAAGGCAGACGCTCAACGACTGAGCCACCCAGGCGCCCCAAAACCACACTGGTTTAAAAGTCTAATTTACCGGGGCACCTGGGTGGCTCAGTCGTTGAGCGTCTGCCTTCGGCTCGGGTCATGATCTCAGGGTCCTGGGAACGAGCCCCACCTCTCCCTCTCCCCCTGCTTGTGTTCCCTCTCTCGCTGTGTCTCTCTCTGTCCAATAAATAAATAAAATCTTTAAAAAATTTTTGATTAAAAAATTTTACTTTTATAGGATGCTCTTCCCACTTACATGAAGAGGTGTTCCTGATGTGCTGTTAAATAGTGATATTTTTAATGAGCGCATAGTCCTACATGGTATGGGTTCCGTAATATGTTGAATTCTCTCTGTATTTGAGTTTTAACTTTTTCCCCATTACAGATAGCATTGTAGTAAGCATTAGTGCAGATACTTCCTCAGTAAATCTGTTAGTTGTTTCGGAAGTTGTCTGGTACATTTACATTTTGATGTATTCTTACGGACTTGGCATACTTCTGTCTCCGAGCAGTTGGAGAGCCAGTCCCTAGTGGCTCCCTCACGTAAAGGGTTCAGTGTGTCTGTGTGTGACCGGGTTGGAGGTAAAGCAGTCCAGGGCTGGTTCCACTGCTCGGGGATGGCCAAGGGCCCACTTCTCTCCTCCACTTTCCTCCCATGGGAGCCTCTTGGCTTACATCTTAATTACTTTTTTTCTTGCAAATGTAGTTCTGATTACATTTTGGGAATATTTATTCCTTTAAGTCTTTTAGTATTTTCTTTGTTCCATTTGTTGCATTCTCTCCTCTAGGCACGTGGATGGATCGTCCTTCTGTTGGCATTCTTTGTTTCCCATAGTTATTTCCTCTTTAATTGCTTTACTTTTTTCCTTTTTGTTGTATTCACTGAGACTGTTTCAGGTCTTTTTGGTCTCTTTAACAAAATTGATTATTTCTTAATGTTGGACAGATTTTTGTATACTTGGGGTAAACTCAAGTTGGTTGTATGGACTGTTCTTCTAGTAGGTAGCTAGATTTTATTTAATTTTTTTGCAATTCTAGTCATAGGTGTGGTTGGCCTATATTTCCATTTTGGAACTACCTTGGCTTTTGGTATCGTGATTATACTAACCTGGTAAAATAAATTGGGAAACATTCTTTTACTATACTGAGGAAAGTTTAAATAAGGTAGGAAATATTTATTCCCTATAGATTTGATAGAATTTGTTATGTTCTCTTTGAAGTTTCATCTTTGAAACTTGTAAAGCTCTTTCATTTTTTGGGGTCATTTTTCTATTGTTAGACATTGGTTATTTTGATATTTTGGAATTTTAATTGATGGTACAGTCAACGTTCTTGTAATTAAATCTACACTTATCTATGATTACTTCTTTAGGATGAAATCTTGGCAGTGAAATTGGTTAAAGAATATACAAACTTGTGGGCGCCTGGGTGGCTCAGTTGGTTGAGCGACTGCCTTCGGCTCGGGTCATGGTCCTGGAGTCCCGGGATCGAGTCCCGCGTCGGGCTCCCTGCTCGGCAGGGGGTCTGCTTCTCCCTCTGACCCTCCCCCCTCTCACGTGCTCTCTCTCTCTCTCATTCTCTCTCTCAAATAAATAAATAAAATCTTTAAAACAAAAGAATATACAAACTTGTAAGACTTTTGCTGTTGACTACCATGTAGTCACCTGTCTTGAACTATACCCTGGATTTGTTTTACTCCGGTGTGGTAAAAGGTGACAGATACAGACGCAACTGCCTCTGAAAGAAGAGTTTATCACTTAGAGTGTCCAGGAGAGTGGGGCATGCCACGCTGCACAGGGTCACGGGGGCGTACCGGGCTTGGTCGGGAAGGAGGAGGAGCACAGGGAAAGCGTGGCCTAGAGCCTCTCTTGGGGTTTCCATGTGAAGGGGTAGGTGGGGCCGAGGAGGCAGGATGGAACAAGCTTAGGAACGTAGAGTTAGAATAATGTCAGTGGGTGTCTGGTTTTCTGATACCTGGCCATGGGGTGATTTTAAGACAGGGGTCATACTGGCTTGGTGTGTGAGAGTTAGATGAATGAGGTGGTTGTAGTGTAGACTTGGGCTTAGTTGGTTTGCACGTGACGGGCATGCTCATAGGTGAGTTGTTTATCTCTAGGGACTAACTAACCCTGGGGGCGGCATTCCCTTCCTGGCCAGCAGGGCTCCATGATGTCAAAGCATCATAACCGTATGGAAAATAAAAAATATTAATACACCATCCTTTAAGATTGTAGTACTGTGTGCTCCCACCAGCAGTGCATGAGCACGCGAACACTAGGTAGTCGTATCTTTAAAAAAAAGAAATCCACAGGGACACCTGGTGCCTTAGTCGGTTAAGCATCTTGACTCTTGGTATCAGCTCAGGTCTTGATCTTAGGGCCATGAGTTCAAGGCCCGGGTTGGGCTCCATGCTGGGTGTGGAGCCTACAAAAAAAAAAAAAAAAAGGGAAGGAAAGAAAGAAATCCACAAAAATGTTGGCTAGTTTTGGTGAGCAAAGTTGTTCAGATTTGCATTTGATTTCTGTTGGTTTTTGGAATTCTTTTGTAAATGATCCATCTTTATCCTTTAACCATTAAATAATATTTGTCTTTTTATTGATCATTAAGAGCTTTTCATACAGAGACATTACTCCAGCAAGTCTAGATATTTTTGTGTGTGTGAAACTTTTGTTGCCATAAATTATTGAGTGATCTGGTTGAATTTGGAACAAGAAATCAAATTAATTCCTTATGCACTGTCTTCCTGCATTAAAAAAAAAAAAGTTTTTTAAACTCTGAAAAACACCCATGAATATTTTATATGTGGTGTTTGCATAGGTTTGGTAGGATTACTGTGTCTTTCCTGGATTTCTCCAGTATTTAAATCAAACTTCATTTTCTTTCTTTCTCTTTTTTAAAGCCCTTTTATTTATTTGACAGAGAGCACAGGCAGGAGCGGGAAAGGGAGAAGCAGGCTCTCCACTGAGCAGGGAGCCCGATGTGGGACTCGATCCCAGGACCCTGGGATCATGACCTGAGCTGAAGGCAGACACTTAACGACTGAGCCAGCCAGGTGTCCCTTACTTCATTTTCTTGTGAGATTGTGAGTGCTGAGAAACACCTGTGCAGATGCTAAGTGAGTGTGGGAGAGAATGTGGCAGAACTTTAAGGACTCACTGTAGATTTGGACTGGATGAACCTCAGAACTTTAGGATGGAAGGGACTATTTACCGGTCATCTAGACATCACTCTGGCTCTGAAGGTCTCAGCCCTGTGAGTTTATAGCTGATCTCTCACCTTTGTCACCGTTGGCCTCTGGGGCCAGATAATTCATTGCTGTGGGGGAGGCCGTCCTGGATATTGTAGGATGTTGAGCAGCATCTCTGGGCTCTACCCAGTAGATGTCAGTACCCCTCCCTCAGGTCGTGACAACCAGAAATGTTTCCCACATTGCCAGATGTCCTCTGGGAGCAAACTCACCTCCAGTTGAGAACCACTGGTTTCTAACAAAATGCTTTAGAATGCCTCTTTACCATTCTGATATAAAATTGTACACACGATTAAAGAAAATCTTAACAGTATAATGCTCAATAAACAGTGTCACTAAGAGAGAGCACCCCTAGGAGGTGGTATTACACCGGTTTGTAATTCCCACTTATGTGGTGCATGAATCTTCTATATTAATCTCCCCTGTTAATTACCTGTAGTCACAGGGAGATCTGTCTAGGCCTTGGCAGATCAATATTTGCCCCCCCCACACTAAGATTAACATCAGTGCATGCTCCTTGAAATGTTTTACCTGTTTGTTTCTCGTGTCCCCTTCTAGGGACATGTAATTAATTTTCTTTATCCACTTGTAGGCAGGATAGGTATTTATCAAAATTTTGATCCCTCTTATGTATGACCTTGATGTTTCTGAAAAGCTCATAAATAATGCATTCAACTTTCCTTATAAATAAACCTTTGTGTTTTTATTACATATTTATGAAGAATTTTTTTTTTAAAGACTTTGTCAGAGAGCATGAGCACAAGCAGGGGGAGTGGCGGGCAGAGGGAGAAGCAGGCTCCCCGCTGACCAAGGATCCCCATGTGGAACTTGATCCCAGGACCCTGGGATCATGACCTGAGCCAGAGGCAGATGCCCAACTGACTGAGCCACCAGCCACCCAGGCATCCCAAAGAACTTTTTTTTTTAAGATTTTTTTTCTTTTTTATTTGACAGAAAGTACAAGCGGGGGCAGTGGCAGGCAGAGGGAGAGGGAGAAGCAGGCCTCCCGCTGAGCAGGGAGCCTGATGTGGGGCTCAATCCCAGGACCCCGGGATCATGACCCGAGCCGAAGGCAGATGCTCAACTGACTGAGCCAGCCAGGCACCCCCAAAGAACTTTTTTTCTGATAAATATCTCCTGATGTCAATTTTGTAGCTATATGTAGCCTTTTTACAACCTAAGCGTAGGGAGATAGGAAATGACATCTACATTTTAGATTTTCTGTGTTATAGTGAAGGACACTGCACATAGGGAATTTGAATTTACAGTATAATAAAACATTCTAAGGTTTGACGTTTCCCCTATAAATAATAAATCTTAAGAATATTCTAAACTGGGGCGCCTTGGTGGCTCAGTCGGTTGAGCGTCTGCCTTTGGTTCAGGTCATGATCTCGGGGTCCTGGGATTGAGCCCCACATTGGGCTCCCTGCTTAGTAGGGAGGCTGCTTTTCTCTCTCCCTCTGCTCCTCCCCCTGCTTGTGCTCTTTGTCAAATTAAAAAAAAAATATTCTAAACCGATGACCATTTTATTTTGAAGGAATTGGTAATCAGAAACAAATCTTTTATTAAATAGTTCCCCATTGTGAATTATATGTGTGAATATGTATAATGCCCCATTATCTGGAATGGTGGAGGAATGAAATTTTTTTTTTTTTTTTTTTTTAAAGAGAGAATGGGCGAAGGAGCATAAGGGCTGGGAGGGGCAGAGGGAGAGAGAGCATCTTTTTTTTTAATATTTTTTATTGTTATGTTAATCACCATACACTACATGATTAGTTTTTGATGTAGTGTTCCATGATTCATTGTTTGTGCATAACACCCAGGGCTCCACGCAGAACGTGCCCTCCTCAATACCCATCACCAGGCTAACCCATCCCCCCTCCCCCCTCCCCTCTAGAACCCTCAGTTTGTTTTTCAGAGTCCATCGTCTCTCATGGTTCGTGGGAGAGAGAGAATCTTAAGCAGACTCCTCACTGAGCTCGAAGCCCGATGCAGGGCTCAGTCTCATGACCCTGAGATCATGATCTCAGCCGAAATCAAGAGTTGGATGTTTAACCGACTGAGCCACCCAGGTGCCCTGGAATGATGTTTTATGGGCATATTATTTTTTGGCTAATTTAGAGGTAAGCCTTCCAACACAGAAGAGACGAGACTTAAAAAAAAAAATTAAACTTAGAGTCCTTTATGTGGAACATTTTAAACACTTAGCCTCCATGTATTTGAGTTCTCTCTGATTTTCCTCTTGTGATTGAGTTCTAGTTTCAAAGCATTGTGGTCCGAAAATATGCAGGGAATGATCCCAATCTTTTGGTACCGGTTGAGACCTGATTTGTGACCTAGGATGTGATCAATTCTGGAGAATGTTCCATGGGCACTAGAGAAGAATGTGTTTTCCGTTGCTTTGGGATGGAACGTTCTGAATATGTCTGTGAAGTCCATTTGGTCCAGTGTGTCATTTAAAGTCTTTATTTCCTTGTTGATCTTTTGCTTTGATGATCTGTCCATTTCAGTCAGCAGGGTGTTAAAGTCCCCCACTATTATTGTATTGTTGTCAATGTGTTTCTTTGCTTTTGTTATTAATTGCCTTATATAATTGGCTGCTCCCATGTTCGGGGCATAGATATTTACAATTGTTAGATCTTCTTGTTGGATAGACCCTTTAAGTAGGATATAGTGTCCTTCCTCATCTCTTATTACAGTCTTTGTTTTAAAATCTAGTTTGTCTGATATAAGGATTGCCACCCCAGCTTTCTTTTGGTGTCCATTAGCATGGTAAATGCTTACTTTCAATCTGGGGGTGTCTTTGGGTCTAAAATGAGTCTCTTGCAGACAGCATATGGATGGGTCTTGTTTTTTAATCCAGTCTGATAGCCTGTGTCCTTTGATTGGGGCATTTAGCCCATTTACATTCAGGGTAACTATTGAAAGGTGTGAATTTAGTGCCATTGTATTGCCTGTAAGGTGACTGTGACTGTATATTGTCTGTGTTCCTTTCTGATCTTTGCTGCTTTTAGGCTCTTTGCTTAGAGGACCCGTTTCAATATTTCTTGGAGGGCTGGTTTCGTGTTTGCAAATTCTTTTAGTTTTTGTTTGTCCTGGAAACTTTTTATCTCTCCTTCTATTTTCAATGACAGCCTCGCTGGATATAGTATTCTTGGCTGCATATTTTTCTCGTTTAGTGCTCTGAAGATAATTATGCCAGTCCTTTCTGGCTTGCCAGGTCTCTGTGGATAGGTCTGTTGCCAATCTAATGTTTCTACCATTGTAGGTTACATATCTCTTCTCCCGAGCTGGTTTCAGGATTTTCTCTTTGTCTCTGAGACTTGGAAGTTTTACTATTAGATGTCGGGGCATTGGGAACATTTTAAACACTTAAAAAGTAAAAAGATTAGTAGGTAGACCCACCACCCTCCATGTGTCATAACTGTTGATGTGTAGCCAATCTTGTTTCATCTATAACCCCTCTCTCTACTTCCTCTCCTGGATTTTTAAATAGCAAATCTCAAACATCTATGATTTCTTTTGAAAACATTTCAGTATCTATGTAAACATAGCCACGATATTATTATCACATCTAAAAGCAGTTAACAGTCATTCTTTATCACAAAATATCCAGTCAGCGTGGACATTTCCTCAGTCGTCTCAATTTAAAAAATTGAGTTTGGGGGCGCCTGGGTGGCTCAATCGTTAAACGAGTCTGCCTTCGGCTCAGGTCATGATCCCAGGGTCCTGGGATCGAGCCCCGCATCGGGCTCCCTGCTCAGTGGGGAGTCTGCTTCTCCCTCTCCCACTCCCCCTGCTTGTGTTCCCTCTCTCGCTCTCTCTCTCTGTCAAATAAATAAATAAAATCTTAAAAAAAAATTGAGTTTGTTCAAATCAGGATCCAAAATAAGGGCCATTAAAATTGGTTGATCTGTCTTGTCTCTTTTTTTCCCCCCTTATAATTTATTTGTTGAAGAAGGCCATCCTGTGGCACATTCGCCTCTTAACTTCTAATTGCATCCATGTTTTGGTGTTCTCCATATTCTTCTGTCTTCTGTGTTTCCTCTAAATTGGAAGTTAGATCTAAAGTCTTACTCAGATCTACAGCTTTTTGTTTGTTACGTGGTTTTTGGCATTTTTTGTGTGCGCGGTGGATTTGTTTTCTTTTTAAAGACCAATCTCAGAGTGGTAACGTGTACCTCCATCAGGGGCACATAATGTCTGGTTGGCTCTTTTTATGATGTGAGGACCATTGATGACCATTTCCTAGATTTCTCCGTTCATTAGGGTTTGTCACATGGTAATTACCAGCTGGAATACTTCTGTAAGGAAGAATGCTGCTTGTAAATTTTGCTACCTTAAGGGATATTTTGTGTAGGAAATGGAGAATAAAGGAGTGATGCTTTTCCCTGGTAAGCTTTCGAAGCAATGACTTGGTTGCCTAGAATCCTTCAAAGGTGACCAATCAGGTTTTTTTTTCTTTTTATGTCAAGATTATGCAGATTTAAATAATGTACATTTGTGTTTTGCTTCATTGTTGTTTTTATTGCTCGTATTAGTTTACTATGGCTGCTGCAACAAATTACCACAGACTGGATGGCTTAAAACAACAGAAATGTATTATCTCACAGCTGGGGAGGCTGGAAGTCCAGAATCCATATCACTGGGCTGAACTTTCAGGCGTTGGCAGGGCCATGCTCCTTCCAGAGGCTCCGGGGGAGCTGCAGTCCGTGCCCCTTCCGGCGTCCCCTGGCTGCCCCACCCCAGTCTCCACCTTGCTTGTCACGTTGCAGAGTCCTCTGTGTGTCTGTTGCACAACTCCTGTTTCTTAAAAAGGTACATACGGATTGCCCACTGGAGAATCGAGGATAAACTCCTCAAGGTCCTTCATCATGTCCTTTGCCATAGAAGGTTAATATTTATAGGTTCTGAGGATTAGGAAATGAATATATCTTGAAGGGGAGGTGTGCTTTGATGTTCAAATGATCTCTTTTGGCCATTGTATTCTCTAAGACTCTTAAGTCCTTTGATACAACCCCAATAGATGTTTCAGCTTGTCTTGTACCCTTCCTGCCCAGGCCTGGAATCAGTCACTTTTTCTAAGGAGCTCTGGTTCCTTTTAGTGGGAAACAGTATTTAGAGGCCACATTCTTGGTGCTTGGAATGTAGCATTTTTTTAAGCAGCTTTTCCAAAATAAATTGCACTTTACCCTGTTTCCTTCAACAAAGTGCACTGGACATCATTAAATCTTTTTTTTTTTTTTTAAAGCAGGCTCCATTCCCACGTGGAGCCAAATGCGGGGTTTGAACTCATGACCTTGAGATTAAGACCTCAGCTGAAATCAAGAGTTGGACGTTTGACTGAGCCACCCAGGCACCCCCATCATTAAATCTTCTATTAATGATTTATTACTATGAACATCAGTTTTAGGACTGAGCTGTAAGCTGATGACTCTCCAGTGCTACTGAATTTTAAAATTAGATTTGTTTGCTTTTATACTAAACGTACGAAATTTCAGCTCAGTTCTAGTCATTGTTCTTTGTTTCTCTGTGACCCAGCCCTCCTTGATGTCAGTGGGGTCTGCTTCTCACCTACAAGGATTTTCAGTTTACTGTCAGCCTTCCTGCCTAAACTCTGCTTTTTCCATATCCTTTGTTTTCTGACTCCAAGAACACTAAGGGTTATTAGGAGATAAAATCGGATCTTAGAGAGTATTGTATTAAGTCAGATGGGAAGAGAAGTCTGCTTCTGAGTTAAGCATTGAAATGGGTAAGTTTTTCATTCCTGTGAATCCTTCAGACTTTTGGTGGGAGGGCATGGTGCTGATAGTGTGTGGAGGTGGTCAGAGTTGCCACACCTCTCGTTACAGCTTTACTAAAGGTGTTCATGTTTTTGATTTAGAAAACTATTCAAAGTTTAACCAATAGCATTTTAAAAAATAAAGTTTACTGGGACCATCTGGGTGGCTCAATAGGTGAAGCGTCTGCCTTTGGCTCAGGTCATGATCCCAGGGTCCTGGGATCGAGACCCGCATCGGGCTCCCTGCTCCATGGGAGGCCTGTTTTTCCCTCTCCCACTCCCCCTGCTCGTGTTCCCTCTCTCGCTGTCTCTCTCTCTGACATATAGATAAAATCTTTAAAAAAATGAATGTGGAAAACAGTTGAAAAGATGGTGGGCAGCCATGGATATGGTGGTTGTCCACTACAGCTGTGGTCTGCAAGCAGATAAAGAGCTTGCACCAGACTGTAAGTTCATGCGCTGCGTCTGTCATCAAAACATGCCCGCTAAACTGAGCAAGGTGCTCAGTGTCTTAGTGAACTTTGCATTCTGGCACAGACTTCTTAGCTCCTTAGAGCAGTAAAAGTCTGTGTGTTGCATTAGGGCAATGTGCGCTCCTGTGAGAGCAGAGGGTGGAAGGGAAGCTGGGGTTTTAAGATGACTGACCTCAGGGTCTAAGTCGGCAGCAGAGGACGGAGATATTTGAAGCAGCCTGGCAAATTGGGAGAACTAGAGAGGGTAGGAGAATTAGGGGTCAAAACGAGCGCTTGGAATATCCAGGGTGCCGGCAGGCCCTCCAGTGCTGGCCCGTAGGTATGTAATGGGAGCCAAAGAGTGTAACGTAACTTTTTCTAGTAGCCACATTCAAAGAGTAAAAAACCAAAACAAGACCTCCAAATGGAAAAGCAGGTGACATTAACTTTTTAAAACAACAGTTTTATTGAGATTCCGTCACATGCCACCAAGTTCACCCATTTTAAAATGGACAGTTTTCTGGTTTTTAGAATTTCCACAGAGCCATGCACCCATCACCACTGATTTCTAGGACAGTTTTCTCACCCCAGAAAGAATCCCCACATGATCCACAGTCACTCCCCACTGCTCCCCACCCTCCTGGCACCCACTTTCCTACTCTTAGTCTCTCTGGATCTTCCTGTTTTTGGACATTACTTCTACATAGAATCATACTGTATGTAGCTTTTGGTGTCTGGCATCTTTCAGTTAGTACAGTGTTTTCAAGGGCCATCCATCTTGTAGCATGTATCAATACTTCGTTTTTTTTTTTTTTAGGTTTATTTAATTTTTTAAGAAAGTTCTACACCCATCGTGGGGCTTGAACTCACGACCCTGAGATCAAGAGTTGCGCGTTCCTCTGACTGAGCCAGCCAGGCACCCCTGTGCTTTGTTCCTTTTTATGGATAAGTAATATTCTGTTGTATGAATACCACGTTTTGTTGATCCATTCATCAGTTGATGTACATTGGGCTTCCTCTTTTGGCTGTTACGAATAATGCCGCGAACATTCGTGTACAGCTTTCCTTGGAAATTAATTTTAATGTGTTTTATTTACTGCAGTATATTCCAGATGTTATAATTTTTTACATGTGATCACTATAAAAATTATTGAGGTATTTTAGATGTTTTTGTACAAAGGTTTCAAAATTCCATATTTATTTCATACTTAACACACTTAACTCAGTTTAGACACTTTCAGGGGTGCAGTAGCCTCACGCGGCTCGTGGCTGCGAAGGTGGGAAGCACAAGCCCAGAAGGAGCTCCAGGGGACTCCTGTGCTTTGTGGGGGAAGTGTTTTCTGCACATCCGAGACATTTGCTTGCTTGCTCCCGCGTACCTATGCTTACTGCCTTGCTCCCTTTGTCCTTGCTTTGCCCAGTGAAATACGCGTCTCTCCTTCGCTTCTCCAAGTCCTTGCTGTCTTTTCAAGTCTTTTTTTTTTTTTTTAAGATTTTATTTATTTATTTGACAGAGACACAGAGAGAGAGGGAACACAAGCAGGCGGAGTGGGAGAGGGAGAAGCAGGCTCCTTACTGAGCAGGGAGCCTGACGTGGGGCTTGATCCCAGGACCCTGGGATCATGACCTGAGCCAGAGTCAGACGGTTAACGACTGAGCCACCCAGGCACCCCTGTCTTTTCAAGTCTTGAGTAATGTCCCTCTGCAGGGGTGGGTTTAGCCACTGTAGCTCACTTCTTTGTTCTTGTGTTTCCTTAGGAAATGCTTAGTGAACACCTTGCATGGGCCAGCCACAGTTCTAGGTGTTGGAAAGGTAGCAATGAGCAGGATATACAAAGTCTGTTTTCACTGTTTCTAGTAAGGAACAATGTTTAAATATTCAGGGAAATAATTTCAGATGCGTGCTACATGGATAATAACATAGGCCTGACGAGGAAATCACTTCTGCTGCCAAGCACTAATTTATTCTTGTGATTTTTAACTCCTATCTCAATAAAGATTTTAAAATAGTTTACATACAATGAAATTTAATAACTTTAACTCTCTAGATCCATGAGTTTTTCACAAACACAGGCAGATCTGTAACCATCACCATAATTCTGTTCTCGAACATTTTACTCCCCAAAGTTGAATCATGCCCCTTTGCAGTTTAACCCCTACCCCTCCTTCTGGGGAAGCACTGATCTCCTTTCTGTCACTATAGTTTCGCCTACTCTAGAATTTCATATATAAGTGAAATCATACTTTTTGTGTTTGGTTTCTTTCACTGGGCATGATGTTCTTGAGATTTTCCCTGTTGTGTGTGTTAGTAGTCAGTCCTTTTAGTTGCTGAATAGCATTTCATTGTATGGGTGCATCATTATTTTTTTCCATTTTTAGTGGGTATTTGGGTTATTTTCAACTTCTGGCTTTTGTGAATAAAGCTGCTGTGAGCATTTGTGTACAAATCTTTGTGAGGAAATATGTTTTTATTTGTGGGATTGCTGGATTGTATGGTTAAGTGTGCATTTATAAGGCACAGCCAAACTTTCCCAAAGTGATTGTACTGTTCTGCATCCCACCAGCAGCCTTACCAACACTTGGTAAATTCAAGCCCCAAAATAAGAATTGAATTTAACATCACTGATAGTGAATTTTTAAAAGTCCCAATCCCAGTCCTGAAGTGGTATGATATAGTTCTACTTATGAATGCCGCTCGAGTTTTAGGCAGAAAACTGAATTCTTTTCGCCATTTTATTAAGTAAACCTGATACTAAGTTTTGAGTAGCCTTCTTTGTCTTGTAAATGGCTACTAAAATATTTAAATATCCAAAGTTAGAAAATATATCTGCAATCAGTCCAGTGGTAGTCATGCTTTTTCATCTCGCTTCGCATTCTATGGCGTTTGAAACACTTGGGAAATAGTACACACTGAGTAGGAAACAGTCCATCTGTATCCATGCATACTTGAATCCACTGTTGAACACCAGCATTTGACGGTTATGGTACTTGGACTGAATGTAATCGGAAATTAAGGTGATTTAAAGATTACCTGGTAAAATGCACGTAATGGTGCCTGAACTGTATCGTATATCTTGACTAGTATTCAAAAATGTTCAGAGTTTATTTGAACCATATAGCTTATTTCTGAAGTTATCCTTGTTTGGCAACTTTTGAAAATTTTTTTCATGGTGTTCATTGTATATGCCAAGTGGGAACACATGGTGGAACATAGCTTTATGTGCTTAGAGTAATGTAGGAATGGAGCCTGGAATATGGTTTATACTTAACTTGTTTGCCTCCTGAACATTCACTGAAATCCCCATTTTTTTGTTCATAGGTGCTCCTGTAGTTTTTACTTTTTGTCAAAGCTTTGTTTACATGTTTGTCTCAATTGATAACTCTGCTTGAATATAATTTCTGGAACATTTAAAAAGAATAGATGACTTGAACAAGTGGTTTGAGAAATTTTAGAAATACGGTGATTTTGTAGTTATCGCTAGGAGGAATCTGTAGAACAAGTTGAGCCAAATGAGCATCCTATTTTTGTTAAAGATTTATTTATTAGAGAGAGAGGGGGTGGGGGGGAGGCAGAGGGAGAGAGAATCTCCAGCAGACTCCCCACTGAGCAGGGAGCCCAATGCGTGTCACAGTCTCACGACCCTGAGATCGTGACCTGAGCAGAAATCAAGAGTTGGATGCTTAACCAGCTGAGCCACCCAGGCGCCCCCCTCTTTTTTGGGGGGGGCAGAATTTTGAACCTGCAACTATGAAGTTCTGAAGTTAACAGTTACTATCATTTGAGTGTTTATTAGATGTGAGTTGCATTTGTATGATGGCGTTTCTAATCCTCAGAGCCTGTGCTACTCTTCAAAATGGGTGTCGTCTTTATTTTTTTAAGATTTTATTTATTTACTGACAGAGAAAGACAGCGAGAGAGGGAACACAAGCGGGGGGGAGTGGGAGAGGGAGAAGCAGGCTTCCCGCTGAGCAGGGAGCCCGATGTGGGGCTGGATCTCATGATCTGAGCGGAAGGCAGACGCTTAATGACTGAGCCACCCAGGTGTGCCCCCTTTATTTTATTTTTTTTAAAGATTTTATTTATTTATTTGACAGCAAGAGAGCACAAGCCGGGGGAACAGTAGAGGGAGAGGGAGAAGCAGGCTCCCTGCCAAGCAGGGAGCCCGATGCGGGGCTCGATCCCAGGACGCTGGGATCATGACCTGAGCGGAAGGCAGACACTTAACCATCTGAGCCACCCAGCACCCCAACATGTCATCTTTATTTTAATGAAATCTTGGAAAGGTTGAACTTTTGCCTCAGTTCATATAATGAGAGCTCGGTTTTGGGTTGAAGCACGGTTTTCTGACTCCAAAATTGTAGATAGCTTATCTTTGAATTTTAGTAAGTATTTGACTACACTGTTGCCAAATCATGGATAAGATGAAGAAATGTGATTTGATACTAATGGTAGTTGGAATGGATTTGTAGCTAATAAGAGCAATCTGATAAAGAGTGTCAACCTCCACCCAGATCTCAAGTGATGTGCTCAAGAGCTCTGTCTTTGCTTCTAACTTAAAACTTTGTTTTTTAAAAAAACAAAACAAAGCAAAAACCAAACACCTCTGCAACATGGCTTGAACTGTGCCAGGTATTGGTTGGAGGGAGCCTTGGCTTAATTGAAGTTCGAGCAGAAAGGATTTAAGGACAGTGTTAGATTATGTTAATCTCGTGGACTAAGAGTGGGAGTATGAGCTGGTGTCCAAAGCAGGGCGGGGCCAGCTTGTAGAATATTCCTAAGGAAATAGCCTCCAGATACAGTGTTTCTGCTAGACTCTGTGTAGGTAATGCGTTAGGATCAGAGTGTCCTATTACGTAGAATTTTGACTGTAGTGTGCAGGGACAGCAACTGAGACGGGGAAGAATTTATTAGAGTTGGGAGGTGTTTCACCTGGTGGAGGAAGGGGAGGGCAGGTGTGGGTCGCAGATATTAGACATTTTCCTAATTCTGTAGAGGGCAGGACTAAGATCCCAAAGGAAGTGGTTTAGGGTTGTGTGACTAAAAGTAGGTATTTCTCACGGGGGACCCACTGTCTGAAGGAGCGGGAGGATCACCTAACATCTGTGAATGGTGAACTGGCCGCCCTGTGAGGCGGTGGAATGAGTTACTAGGTTTAGGTTCGTGTGGAAGCCGTGTGACCACCTGTCTGTGGTGTTGTGGGAGTGGGGTCCTGTACGAGTTAGGGATGGGTGGTTTTCAGACCACTCTGACCTCCGTAGTAAGACACATTTCCCGTTACAACCCAGCATATATGTGTGAGCATCTGAGATACAGATTTCGTGAAGTAACGTATACCCAGGTTAAGTGTGTTGCTGGTAGTTTCTATTATATTTCATTCGTTTGAAAAAGTGGGTTGCTAATCACTAAATTTAACAACTCATTAAAGGATTGAGGCTCAGTCCGAAATGCACTGGACTAGACTAATCTCTGAAATCCTTGCAAAACTATGGTCTTGTGATTGTTCTACTCAGTAACCTAGACCTAAACATTAGACCCACAAGATTCCATCCACACTGCAGGTCCTTGGTGGCTGTCATTAATTTTGATCATCAGTATCTTTAGGGAGGCTGAAAATGAGAACATACTCTTACGTCTTGATTCTTCTCACCTCTGCCCCGTACCCCACCCCCAGATCAGGTTTTCCATTGTTTCTTTTCTTAAATTCATCTCTACCTTTTTGAAGATTCTCTTAATACATTTTCATTATCTTGTTTTCCCTCTGAATGGACGTTTGGTGCCAGTTTGTTCTTTCACTTAGTACCTTTCCCAATTTGTAATAATGTCTTCAGGTGCTTTACACAAACACCCACTAATCTTTAATGTAGGAACAATTGACTTTCTTATTTGAAACCCGTGATCTTAAAAGTGTTCTTTTATCTGAAGTATTTTGACACCTAATTGCTTTGAGAGTTACAAAAAAGAAAAAAAAAGGAGAAGTAAGACAAAGTAAGGTTTTTCGTTTTGATTCACAAAAGGAAGAAGGCTAAGAAGCTCTTCTGTGTAGACCTCCTAACCAGATGTGATTCTGTTTTAGAACTGGTTTATCTGAGTAAATGGACAAGGGAAAATACTGCAGTTCCTTGAAGTTGCTAAAGTCTGGTATTTTGGAGATCATATAAAGTGAAATGGGATTATGTGAAGTGAAATGGCAGCCTCTGTGGTACCAAAGAATCAGGATTATTCAGTCATATAGACAGAGTGATTCCCAAATGCCCCGTCTGTTTGCCCTAATACCGTGAAACAGTTGGTAACATAGCCATTATCGGCCATGGGTCTGTGATGACTAATCCCTGCTAGCCCGCCCACTGGATGGTTGCCTCTCCCCTTTCTCCTGATGTGGGCTAAGTACTCGTGGATTTACTTAAATAGTAGCCTAAACAAAGCACCGCTGAGTGGGTACATGTAGTGTGATGATAATCATTTTTAGTAATTCCTAAAAGAAGTTGTACATGATGAGTTTTTGGAGCACCAAGAGAAGGTAATTTGCTAGCTGGAAGGCCACTTCTGAAACAGAAATTAAGAGGTTATTTTTTAGGACATTTATCTATTTTAATAAATTGTTCTGGGAAAATTAAGTGTACCTTATAAAAATGATTATTTGGTGTGTTAAAACATCTTAAGACCATTGAGGTAAATTATATGCACTTTTTATGAGCAGAGAGACTGCGATGTAGTGGTAAGATACAGTTAAAATGATTAAAAAAAAAGATGCACTTCATCACCTTTTTAATTTAAATCAGTGTAATCAGGGTGCCTGGGTGGCTCAGTTGGTTGAGCGACTGCCTTCGGCTCAGGTCATGATCCTGGAGTCCCGGGATCGAGTCCCGCATCGGGCTCCCTGCTCAGCAGGGAGTCTGCTTCTCCCTCTGACCCTCTTCCCTCTCGTGCTCTCTATCTCTCTCTCATTCTCTCTCTCTCAAATAAATAAATAAAATCTTTAAAAAAAATAAATCAGTGTAATCAGTGTAATTTGTTATTATAGTTACCCTTTGCTTCAGAGAGGCAACCACTCTGAGTGTAATTTGGCATATTCTTTCCAGTCTTTTTTTTTTTCCTATGTATTTTTGGCATAGCTCATATTGGGTTGTATAATTTTGTATCTTGTTCTTTTTATTTAATATAATTTTTCTGGCTTGATATTATTCCATTGGGTGGATATTCCTACCATACTTAATATAGTTTCATTTTACCCAATGAGACACAAATTAAGACTTTTGAGTTACAGGAAATGTTCAGATTCTTTTGTTCTACTGCAGTTATGTGTTTGTTTATTTAAGGTGTTTTCTTGGATCTTGAACATCTTTAAACAAAAAGACTCTGGTTGTAGTAATATTTGACTTAGACTGTTTTTCTTCTATTGCTTATGTCTCATCAAACTTAATACAGTTTGGGACTTAAAAATATTTTTAAGTTATTACGTGTTCTCCCATTCATATCAGGATTAGGGAAGGTGATATATATAAGAATTACTGAGTCTTCATTTATTTACCATATTATTCTTTTTTTCTTTTTCCTTTATGGTTTCTTAGGTCAGACATTTTGAGTAATTGATGTAATAATTTTTCCCTTTGGGTGTCAGGCATTAAAAATAGCCATTGCATAAGATAGTTTTCCCTTTTTTCTTTTTTCCTTTTTAATTTTTTTTAGAGAGTGTATGCAAGGGAGGGAGAGAGAGACAGAATCTTAAGCAAACTCCACACCCAGCGCGGAGCCCAGCGTGGGGCCCAATCTCACAACCTTGAGATAATGACCTGAGCCAAAATCAAGGGTCAGACGCTCAACCGACTGAGCCACCCAGGATCCCCAAGATTTTATTTTTATGTAATCTCTGCACCCACTGTGTGGCTTGAACTCACAGCCCTGAGCTCAGGAGTTTCATGCTCTTCCAACCAAGCCAGCCAGGTGCCCACTTTTTCTTATCCAGATGAAGGTAACAACGTGCAGAATGTGTGGAGTGGTTAAGGAAGGCTGAGCTACTAAGAGCTCTTAACTGCTAAGTTCAGAAGGCTTAATAGTTGAAGGCTGACATTAGTACTGACTTTGGTTCATGGTGCTGTGAAGATACGGGGTGATCGGGAAGAGTCTGAGCTGGAAGTCTTAAGCATGGGGACTGAGTCAGGGTCATGAGGCTCGAGTGACTTCTGGTCTTCTGTGGCTACATACAAAGTCACCTGATCATTCTGCCTTTTTCCTGTATTCCCTAAATAAATACCACTAGTTTAATAATTGCAGATAACATTTATCAATTTCTTTCTAAACGTCGGGCTAAGTACTTTTGACATGAACCGTTAGCTAGTTATTGTGAACTTGGTGGTGACCATGTTAGAAAAATAGTATAGTACTTTGTGTGATGAGAGCTATTTTCAGTTTACTTTGTGGTTGGTCGCTAATGTATTAGGATATGGCCATTTTAGACTTCTCTGCTGTCTTATGCAAGGTGAATTGATTTTTCCAGATATAGCAGTAGAGGCATTCTTTTTTTTTTTTTTTTTTAAAGGAAAGTTGTTTTGGCCTTTTTCTTTGTTGTAGAATTGCAGTATGTTAGAAGTACTTGAGGTGTTTTTAAATTTTTTTAATTAAAAAACAAATGAGAATAAGAGAGTTGGTATATCCTCAAAGGGATCATGATTCCTGGAATTGAAAACTGTCCCAAAGCTGGAGAGAGGCAGCCAGACCTGTGGGTGTGGGCTGCATCTGCACCGTGGCCCAGAGCCAGGACGGGGTTGGGAGTGCTGGAAGCACGCTTAATTTTGGCTGCAGTTTTCTTTTTCTTTCTTTCTTTTTTTTTTTTTTTTAAGATTTACTTATTTAAGAGACAGAGCCCGCGAGCGGGGGGGGGAAGAGGGAGAGGGAGACAAGCAGACTCCCCGCTGAGTGGCGAGGTGGATGCAGGGCTCCATTCCAGGACCCCGAGATCACGACCTGAGCTGAAATCAAGGTCAGACGCTTCACCGACTGAGCCGCCCAGGCGCCCCTTGGCTCCAGTTTTAAAGGCTGCATTTTAGTTTTTATTGATTGATTAGCTTCGGTTCCTAAATGTAATGTTGAAAGGTATGGCCATTTTTGTGTGTGTTTTGGTGGGGTGGGGGTGTATTTGTGAGGGAAAAGGAAGGACAGAGGGATCTTGCTTTTCCTTTTTCCTTGGTTCCCCTGAGTCCTTCCTGACCTCATGCAGTAATCAGTAGCTACCCGTCATGTCAGAATGTTAAGTGAAAAGCTTGTTTATTTAACAGTTGGGATTTGGGCCATAAAAATGCCAAGAGAAATAAGTAACACAGATAACAAGTTTCCTTCGTGGTTTCAGATAGTAAGTACGAGATAACTGCCTATTTTCCCCTCCAGTGGATTCTCCATCCCTCTTTTTCTCCAAACGTTATTGAATGTTCACATTGACCGGATGTCATTCTTTGCTGTGATCTAAAAACCCTAGATATTTACTCCTCAAAATGACTCCATACCTTTAATAGCAAACAGTGGAGCTTCAACAGCCGTCCCTCCCCGTTCTGACCCGGATTGTATCCATACTGTTGCATCTGTAGTGAGGCTGGTCTGAAGGTGTTGTGGGGATGAACATGGTTTTAGGGGCTGATTTTATCAGTGCATTATTTTTTATCAGAGGAGTTGTAGAGAACTTTGAAAACCACATGGAAGAAATTAATGAGCCCGAATCTATTACTCATAGATAAATCATTGGTGCATTTTTCCCAGTCTTTTCTGTATACTGTAATTGAGGACTGGGTTGGGGGAGGGTAGGGCCTTCAGAGATAATTTCAGATCATGGTTAAAATTGTAATCATCATTATCTGGAGTGGCTTGTCCTAGAGAGGTGGGACCTCTGCTGGCCTTGGTGTTTAGGCAGGGGAGGCGTAGGACCCGCCGGTATCTCCCAGAGGGGTTCAGGCTGTTGCTTGGTGGCTGGGTGGGGCCGAGGAAGAGGTGGGGTTGGACTCCTGGATCTCCCTCCTCTTGCTTGAAGTAGAAGAACCTCTGGGTTTGCTCAGGATAGGCATTAATTTAATCAGCTGCAACCAAATTATGTAGCCCCTGAAGTCAAAATGTGTCCCGGTCCCAGACACACCCCAATTACCATGAATCTGCAAAGCAGATAATCTCCCAGTCATTGAGAGTTCATATGTAATATGCAGTTCTGTATCCTTTCTATATGAAAGGGCTTTTAATTACGATCTCAGTACAATGGTAATGAGTCCTCTTGAAATTGGGAGAATAGTTTGACTGGTATGGCTTTCCTAATCAGAAAACCTGTTAAATTTTGCTTGTAATGCTTGAGAGAAAGCAGAGGTAGCAAGATTGGGCCCAAATACTCCAGTATTTACTAACTCCAGAAGTAGATTGACATTCTGTCAGTTATACAAAGGAACTTTAGAAGCTCTCTTTTGGGAAATTTGCCTTATGTGATTCTCCATATATATGCTGTTGCACTTTATATGATTCATTCATAGTGTGTATTGTCTAACAGAAGTGAAGATTAGAATTTTCTAGAATATACTGGATCTTTGGAAGAAGCTTGACTACTTGTTTCGTTATAGAAATGTGCAGCTAGAATACTGATTTATTCTTGTGACTTAATTTATAAATAAAAGTTATTACTTGTTAACTAGTATTTTTTTTTCCAGTTTCTCTTCAGCAACGGGTAGCAGAATTGGAAAAAATTAATGCAGAATTTTTACGTGCACAGCAGCAGCTTGAGCAAGAATTTAATCAAAAGAGAGCAAAATTTAAAGAGTTATATTTGGCTAAAGAGGGTAAGTTCCTAAGTCTCTCTCTAACCCCCCATACTAAGACTGCCTTAAAATGTTGAGTTTCTTGGTAGTACAATGTTAATTTTATCATTGAACACACCTTGATTTTATTTGTATTTACACTGTAAACTAGAAGCCTATTTAGAGGTTAGAGTTAAGAATGGAATTGATAGAACACATTGGAAAATGCAGGATTCGGGTTTTTCCTGGTCTTTGAGCTTCACAGTGATACGTAATGTAGGTAAGGCTACAGCACCCTGGGACACGGCTCTCGGTGCTCTTTGTGCCTGAGAGAGAGCCCAGGCGAAGTGGACTGGGCTGTTCTAGAAAGAGCCTCGGCCATGTCACAGACTGTCGCACACACTGACACTTCATGGAGTCGGTCCCGCAGACGATCCCTTACTTAGCAGAGACCTAGGACCCCCTGTGAGGCAGATGCGGTGCTGGGCGCTGGCTGTGAAGGAGCCAGAGTCACTGGGACCTGTAACTCCTAGAACTTCAACTCGAGTGAGGAGAGAAGCGTACGGGGCAGATATGGGGGCGTATCAAGAGGGCCTGGCCCTGCAGGGTAAGGACAGGGTTACATGTTGGGCATTGACCTCAGAAAATACGGCTGTGGCTTCTGCACCCCCCCCCCCCCCGCCACCAGTGGTTCCCAGAGTGTGGTTGCCTAACAGCAGCATCAACATCAAAGTCACCTGGGAAACCTGCTGGAAATGCACCGTTTGGGGTCCTGGCTCAGACTTGACTGGCTCAGGGTCCAGCAGTTGGTGTTTTAAGCCGCTCTTCAGGTGATTCAGATGCTGGATAAAATCTCCCCGAGAGCCGGTTAGAACACCGTGAGTTGGGGCAGGGCCTGAGAATCTGCATTTCCGATGAGCTGTAGGTGCTTGCAGTACAAGGACCACAATTTGGGAGCCGCTGCTAGAGACTGGTGATCACCCAACTTTTAAATATCACTTCATGGACGCACTCCATACAGTAATTACATACACCCCTTGTACCTTTTTTAAAGTTGATGCTTAAAAATTTTTTATTTTAAATTTAAAAAGGTGCAAAAGATATAAATTCTGTATTATTGTCAACACTAAGAATTTAAATGAAAACTTCATGCTCTTAAACATATGCAGCAGAATCAGTGATTTAATATCTATCACCATTCATTTTAAAACATACGTGAATAAGCTCTTTAGCAGAAGTAAAACATTTTTTTCCCTCCTTGTGTTGGGTTTTCAGTTCTACAGCTCCCTCAGAATTTTATTCTAAAAGGTTGTTTTTTTTTCTTCTTTTTTTAGGAGCACAAGCTTGAGTGTGCGTCAGAATTTTACTTGCAGGGTTTGTTAGAGCAGAGATTGTGGGTCTTCTCCCCCAGAGTTTCTGACTTACCAGGTCTGTGGAGTCCTGGAGTTTACACTTCTAGTAAGTTAGAAGGTGGTGCTGATGCTTTTGGTTCAGGGACCACACTTTCATATTTGATGTTTGAAAGCCTTTTTTAAAGAAAATTTCATCAGACTTCTCTGTGACACAAATTACATGCATATTTCTTCTGCACTGAGTTACCATTACAGTTATTAATAAGTGCACAGTTAATCACACTGTAAATATTTTATACATTTAAAATATAATAAAGTGTAAAAATTATTGGAAATGCAGGTCTTATGAGATGCAATTGGGTCTCCCTCCCAATTAAGTCATAACCTCTGCGTGAATAATATTTACTTGTAGAAAAGGATCAGTTTCAGGTTTGTTGTTTTTTTAAAGATTTTATTTATTTGAGAGAGAGCACAAGGGGGAGTGGGGGAGGGGTAAAGGGAGAGGGGAGAAACCCAAGCGGACTCCCTGCTGAGCGCAGAGCCCAACACGGGGCTCGACCCCAGGACCCTGGGATCATGACCTGAGCCGAAGGCAGATGCCTAACGACTGAGCCACCCAGGCATCCCCAGTTTTTTTTTTTAATAGACATGAGTGCTGAGAACCCTTAGTCTCATAAATAAGTAGATGGAAATAGGTTTATTTTACTTTATTTTTTTAAGGATTTTATTTATTTGAGAGAGAGAGAATGAGTGTGAGCATGAGCAGGGGAAGGGGCAGAGGGAGAGGGAGAAGCAGACTCCCCGCGGAGCAGGGAGCCCGACGCGAGACTCGATCCCAGGACCCTGGGATCATGACCTGAGCTGAAGGCAGACGCTTCACCGACCGAGCCACCCAAGCACCCTAGAAGGTTTACTTTATGGTGATGATTATTCCATTCTCTTAAACTCTTTCTGAATTATATGTTAAGTCACATAGTCCTCAGGTTCAAAAATATTTCTGTTCTGTTGGCTGGCAACTTGATTAGGCTTCCTTCAGTTTTGTTGAAAGCAGACTTTGCAATCACCTGACCTGCCAGAGATTTATTACTTACTTATTAGTCAATCACTTTTTTATTACCAATATGGATATTTTAAATTATCCCTCTGGTTTGATATGGGAGGGGAGTTTTTACACAACGGGGCAGTGACCCATAGTCCAGTTCAGGATGGGTGGAAGGCCCGTCTCTTGTCAAGTGGGAGAAGGCTGTTGAGGAAAGGGACGTGGGCACAGAGAATCTTCACTCAAACCCTACTCTGTTTTAGGGAAGAATACTTATGAACATTGAGGATCAAGAAGTTGATTCCTTTAAAACAATATGTGTCTATGAATCCTTGAAAAATCTTTGTGTACCCCAGGGGTATATGTACCCCACTGAAGATCACTGCCCTGCAGTGATGTTCTTCAGACTACAGGTTGTAACCCTCTGATGGATAAAAAACAATTAAGTGGGTTGTGACCCACAGTTTAAAAAAAAAAAAGGAATAAAATGGAAAATAACAGCACAATATACTTGGTAAGATTCAGTTGAGTCACATGGACTGTTTTGTGTCAGTGACACACAGAGGTGTATGTATAGAGTTGTGATATGAATATGTTTTTTGCTGTGAATTGTGGTCAGAGAAGTTTGAAAGCCAGTATTCCATAAGATGCAGCGTTCTTCGGCCTCACCGAATGCAGCCAGGACTTGCAAAGGCTTGCTGCCTGCATTACGCGATGGGTTCCGTGTTCCTGTGGCTTGTGGGAGGGCTGTTTCTGTGTTTGATTTGGTTCCTTCATAGGCCGACACGGAGATGGGAAAGCTGGTGTTTCCTATCTCGGCATGGTGGCGCTCTGCAGGTTACCATGGAGGTAGGGATGACTGAGATACGGTGTTATCTTAAAAAAAGTAGAGTCTTCTGGAGCAGATAATACATTTTGCACAGTATCGTCGTTTGAATATATGTTGAGTGTCATGAGAAAGAAGTTATGTCCAGTTCTTCAGTGTGTTTATATGACTTTGTTAATTCTCCCTTATAAAACTTATTTATTTCTTTTTCTTTTTCTTTTTAATTTCTTTTTCTTTTTTTCTTTTTTTTAAATTTTATCATGTTAGTCACCATACAATACATCATTAGTTTTTGATGTAGTGATCCACGATCCATTGTTTTCATATAACACCCAGTGCTCCATGCAGTATGTGCCCTCCTTAATACCCATCACCGGGCTAACCCATCCCCCTCACCCCCTCCCCTCTAAAACCCTGTTTGTTTCTCAGAGTCCATAGTCTCTCATGGTTCATCTCTCCCTCCGATTTCCCCCCTTCATTTTTCCCCTCCTTCTCCTAATGTCCTCCAGGCTATTCCTTATGTTCCACAAATAAATGAAACCATGTGATAATTGACTCCCTCTGCTTGACTTATTTCACTTAGCGTAATGTCCTCCAGTCCCATCCATGTGGATGTAAAAGTTGGGTATTCATCCTTTCTGGTGGCTGAGTAATATTCCATTGTATATACGGACCACATCTTCTTTATCCATTCATCTGTTGAAGGGCATCTCAGCTCTTTACAGTTTGGCTATCGCGGACATTGTTGCTATGAACATTGGGGTCCATATGGACCTTCTTTTCACTATATCTGTGTCTTTGGGGTAAATACCCAGGAGTGCAATTACTGGGTCATAGGGTAGCTCTATTTTTAATTTGTTGAGGCACCTCCACACTGTGTTCCAAAGTAGCTGTATCAGCTTGCATTCCCACCAACAGTGTAAGAGGGTTCCCCTTTCTCCACCAACCTCTCCAACATTTGTTGTTTCTTTCCCTGTCCATTTTTGCCATTCTAACTGGTGTGAGGTGGTATCTCCATGTGGTTTTGACTTGAATTTCCCTGATGGCTAATCATGATGAACATTTTTTCATGTGTCTGTTAGCCATTTGTATGTCTTCTTCAGAGAAGTGTCTGTTCATGTCTTCTGCCCATTTTTTGACTTGATTATTTGTTTTTTGGGTGTTGAGTTTGAGAAGTTCTTTATAGACCTTGGATACCAGCCCTTTATCTGTAGTGTCATTTGCAAATATCTTCTCCCATTCTGTGGGTTGCCTCTTTGTTTTGTTGACTGTTGCCTTTGCTGTGCAGAAGCTTTTTATCATGATGAAGTCCCAAAAGTTCATTTTTGCTTTTGTTTCACTAGCCTTTGGAGATGTATCTTGAAAGAAGTTGCTGTGGCCGATGTCAAAGAGGATATTGCCTTTGTTTTCCTCTAGGATTTTAATGGATTCCTGTCTCACATTGAGGTCTTTCATCCATTTTGAGTTTATCTTTATGTATGGTGTTAGAGAACGGTCGAGTTTCATTCTTCTGCATGTGGCTGTCCAAATAAAACTTATTTTAACCTTGAATTGATGAGGCACCACTTTCAGCTGCGCAATGGTGTGTCCTTGTCAAGAGGACCTGCGATACCTTTAACGTATATGCAGGGCGTCACGGCAGTACACCTCTGACGGCGTTAGAGCTCACTGCCGACTGGTGGCGAGGTCCTGTTTCCCCTCCACTCACACCAGCAGTCCTTTTTATAGCTTTTTCTTTCAGTCTTGGCTTATTCAATAAACTCGTTAATCTTGCCCCAAGTTTGTTCATTTTGTTTTCTGTCCCCAAATAAAGCTGTTAGGGCTTCCTTTGTTTTCTTTTCTTCTTCTTTTTTTTTTTTTTTTTAACATTCTTAGTTTATTGATCCTCTCATGAAAAATCTGCACAACCACCACAGATAAAGCTGCCACAGCATCTTTGCTCCTTCTGTTGTCCAATCTCTTCTTGCCAGCACCAACATTGGCTTTTGCAGCCCCCCTGACTTTCTTCATTCTGTTCTTGCGTTTCTTTCGCTGTTTTCTGGATGTCTTTTTCTTCTCATACAGGCCATGTCTTGCAAGTCTGTGTTTGGGTTCATTTTTCTTTGCATAATCCAAGGAATCATAAATCATGCCAAAGCTGGTTGTCTTGCCACCACCAAAATGGGTTCTGAATCCAAACACAAATATGACATCTGGTGTTGTCTTGTACATTTTGGCTCGTTTTTCCCGAATTTCTGTCTTAGGTACTGTTGCCTTTCCGGGGTGAAGAACATCAATGACTGTCTGTTTCCGCTGAAGTAGTTGGTTAGTCATGAACTTCCTGGTCTGGATAGTTACTGTGTCGTTCATGATGGCGGCCAAGCTTCAAGCAGCCGGGGAAGAAAAGAGCTTCCTTTGTTTTCTTATTTTCTTCTTTTAAATTATAAAATGGACTTTCTTATAAGATTCTGAAGAAATGAAAATGACCAAGCACCTCTCGTTTCTGAAATACACGATCATTTGCAGTCTCTGTCTCTGATCCAGACAGCTTGTAATGTGGATTCGCTCAAAAAACATCGTTGGTATGTTAAAATTGCCCTAAGGACATCTGGGCCTAAGAAATAATGTGTTGTATCTTTACTATCTGGAGTTCTTGGTGAACTCCAGCTGGCTGTTGAGTTAACTTTTCACAAAATTTCAAAAGGACTAGTGTGATCCTTTTTGAGAGTTTTTGGTGTCATTTCTAAAGAAAATGCATAGTGTGTAAAAGGCAAATGTTGATTCAGTTTCGGTCTTGGCTGTTTGCCTATGTCTCAATGGAAATACAATTTACGGATGTCCTGTAAAGCGGAGCTTCTATTATGGCATCTGCTAGGAAGTGTAAACCTAGTGGTTTATAGTGGTTGCACATGGTAGCAGTAGAAGTCATGGATTTGATGTGTTCAGCAGTCTTTATCTTTTAGCAGACCAGGTCAAGGTAACTCTTGAAGTCCAAATACCCGTATTTTTGTATTTGGAGAAGAGCTGAAGTATAAGTGCAGACAGTAACGATGGAGGCCAGTGAAAGGGGCTGTTACCTTTGGGCTCCTCTTGCTGCCTGTTCCTGCCTTAGTACCTACTCTCGTCTCAGCCGACTTCAACTGGGAATGTTCAAGATTTCTGAAAGCTTTGTTGCCTTCCCGCTGAACTTGAAGGAAAACTATTTAGCTTTTAAAAAGAAGTATTTGGTTGGGCTTTCTTTTTTAGCCAACTTCAGTATACAGCTTGGCACTACAACGGGGTTTGTGTTTTGGAAATCTTCAGTCTTGGGCAATAAGAGAAAGCCTGTTACGTGAAGCAGCAAACAGAAGGCCATAGAGTTCTGAATTTGAAGGAAAATAGGAGGGATATAGCACGCGTGAATCACCAGAAGACTCCAGTTTTCTAGGGGTGTTCACAGGGATTTTATATGTGCTCATAACTCTATAAAGCTAGGATGCTGGCTAACCAGAGTTTCAATAGTTAGAAGCTAGGTTAAGGAAGATATCTGTGGTCCAGATGCCATAATCTTGCACTTAGATATGGAAATAAAACTAGGGTATATTAAATAAAATTAAAGGTCCTTAGAAGTCTTAGAAACAACAAATAAATTGAAATAAGGTAAATAGATGGTTTAAACTACAGATAGGGCACAGAGATTTTCATAACTTAGAAAATGGTATTTGGGAGTCCCCCCTCTCAGTGAGACAGAGAAGCCTCAAAGAGCAGTTGACGTAGAGGCCGTCAGAGTCTAACACGTTTTCCTAAAAAGAGTCGCAGGAGAAGACAGTGGAGGGTGAGATCAGGTTTTTCAGGGATTAAGAAAAAAAGTGAGTCCTTAACATAAATGCTGATATCAAGTAGGTAAGTGATAGGAAATTCGTATTTGGCGTATCTTGAGCTATGGGACACCAGGAATGAAAATACTGAAAGCTAACAGAAGTAACGGTTAGGTTGTTGGGAGATGCCACATAAGTAAAATCAATGACAGGAGACAGCGAAATATCTTCAAAGTGCAAAGAAAAGTAATTCTCAACCTAAAATTTTACATGTAGCTAAATTACTCAAGGATGAGAGCAAAATAGGTAGTTCAGGCATATAAAAACTAAGGGCATTTATCACCCACATAAGTCACCAGATGACATTCGCAAGAAGTGTAAACACAGGGAAAATATAGGCTGAAAGAAACAATACCAGCCATAGAAACAGGTAAGTCTGAGTATAAAAAACAAAACCAAAAAACTTGATAGCTCATGTTAGGTTTTAAAAGAAGAAAGTAGAACAAATGAGACAGTAATAACAAGATTGGGGCCTAAGGCCAAACACACTGAAGGAACATAGAGGCTAGTAATCTACCAAGAAGATACGACAAAATCATCGGGGCGCCTGGGGGGCTCAGGCGGTGAAGCATCTGTCTTTGGCTCAGGTCATGATCCCGGGTCCTGGGGCCAAGCCCAGAGTTGTGCTCCCTGCTCAGCGGGGAGACTGCTTCTCCCTCTGCCTTTCCCCCTGGCTTGTACTCGCTCTCTCATTCACTCTGTCTCTTTCAAATAAATAAATTAAAATCTTTAAAAACTAAAAAGAAAATACAATGATGAACTTGTATACACCTAACGAAATCGCCGTGACATGCCATGTAAAACAGAAGGTGATAGAATGAAAGGAAGAAATCAATAGATGCACACAAAGGAGATGTTTAACATTGTATCAATTGCTAGATCCAGCGATAGGCAAAGATCTAGGAATTCTGTACCCAAGTAACCAAAAATGTTCATTCCTTCTATATTCATAAGGAACACACAAAAAATTGTCCATGTACGTATATCTCAAGGACTCAACATATTTAAAAAAAATCAGGCTACCTAATGCTGTTCAAGATTTTAAACAATGTAAATGTTTTTTAAAAGTTTGGAAACTAAGAATGCGTTCCTATTGCTCTTAAAGAGCAAATCACAATGGAGATTGCAAAATCTGAGAATATGGTGAAGATACTTGTGGGAAGCAGCTAAAACAATACTTAGAAAGTAAGCTTTTAACTTTAACATTATTTATTAAAATTAAATCATTAAAAGACAATGAGAGATTGAAAAATAAATGATCTGGGGCTCCTGGGTGACTCAGTTGTTAAGCGTCTGCCTTCGGCTCAGTTCATGATCCCGGGTCCTGGGATCGAGCCCCGCATCGGGCTCCCTGCTCAGTGGGGAGCCTGCTTCTTCTCCCTCTATTGCTCCCCCTGCTTGTGCTCTCACTTTGTCAAATAAATAAAATCTTTTAAAAAATAAAATGATTTAAGTGTTCAGCTCTGGAAGCTAGAAAAAGTGAACACGAAGAAAGTAGAAGAAGAAATAGAAATTGATGAAATGGAAAGCAAAGTTAATAGTTAAGCTAAATAAAATCAAAAGCACACCTTTGGAAAAAAAACAAATTACTGATACAGTAGAACTGTAAAAGTATAAGAATACTGTGTATGTCTGTGCCAAAAATCTTGGATATTTAGTTGAATAGTATCCCAGGAGATATGAATTGCCAAAATTACCTCAAATAGAAAACCTGAATAAAGCATGACCATAAGAAAAACTGAGTCAGTAAACAGTATTCTTATTTATAAAAGATGCCACAGGCATAGGCAAATTTTGTTAAATCCACAAGGAAAATTTGTTTCTTTTATATTCTGTGTCAGAAACAAAAAGCGAGCCATCCATTTCATTTTGTGGGATTAGGCTAACCTTGATACCCAAACAAGAAGCACTAATGCTAGTATACAAATAAGCCAATCTCATTTATGACCATAGAGTTTAAAATCCTAAATAACAGTGACTTCAGTAGAATGTTTAAAAATAGTACACTATGACCACACATAGTAGGAATGCAAGGATCGTTTAACATTAGAACATCTGTTGATGTAACTCACTACATTAACAAATTAGGAAAAAACAGGGCATTCAGTAAAATTCTTAACACCCTTTAGTAATGAGTTCATACTAGCTCTTAGCAAACTAGGATGGAGGGGGGCCTGCCTTAGCCTATGAAAACATTTTTAATAGGAACCAATAGCCTTCACTTAATAGTGAAATGAGATAAAGCCTATTATCAGTACTTCATTTTTATACTGGAGGTCCTCCTAGCCAATGCAATAAAATAAAATGAAACGAGTTATAAAATTTGGAAAGTTAAGGATAGTTTTGTCTCCATGTGGAGTCCATATGTTTATCAACATAGAGTAACCAAGAGAATTTACACTATTAGAACTAAAGAGATCAGTGGTGCGCCTGGGTGGCTCAGTCGGTTAAACGTCTGCCTTCGGCTCAGGTCGTGATCCCAGGGTTCTGGGATCGAGCCCCGCATCGGGCTCCCTGCTCCGCGGGAAGCCTGCTTCTCCCTCTCCCACTCCCCCTGCTTGTGTTCCCTCTCTTGCGCTCTCTCTCTGTCAAATAAATAAATAAAATCTTTAAAAAAAAAAAGATCAATATAGTAATGTTTCTGTGTACCAGTAACTAATTAGAGAAGTAATAGAAGAAAAATTCTGAAAAAAAAAAAATCAGAATTTTTAGTCCCTTGGGAATACGTCTGACAAGGTTGTGGGAAACCTTTATAGAGGAGAATTATAAAACAAGTATTGAAGTACATGAAAGGAAACCCTGATAAATGGAATGTGATGCCATGTTCATAGGTAGAAAGACTCTGTGTCATAAAGAGGCTAACTCTCCTCAGTTTGTAAATTCAGAGCAATTCCAATTAAAGTCTCAGTTTTCCTTCATGGATCTTCAGACTATCTTCAGTTTTACAAGGAAGAACAGGATCAAGAAAATGCTGACCTACTATATCGAACCACTGATTTATAGGAAATACCATGAATGAAGGAACAAGTTCAGCAGTTAGTAAAATCCAGACTGCAAGAGGCACGGAGGGCAACCTAGTTTACCCTATAAATAAATTTCAAGGGAAAAATGAGGTGAAGGGGATACCTATAGATTAAAAGAGAGTTAAAGTACATATTGACTAATTCATGGACCTTATTTGAATTTTGACTCAAAAGGGTTGAACTATTGAAAAAAATTTAGACAACTGGACTTTTCAACACTAAGTGGATGTTTGATGGTGTAGACATTGTCAAATTCTTTTTTTTTTTAAGATTTTTATTTATTTGACAGATAGCAAGAGCAGGAACACAAACAGGGGGAGGGGGAGAAGCAGGCTTCCCGCGGAGCAGGGAGCCCGATGGAGGGCTCGACCCCAGGACCCTGGGATCATGACCTGAGCTGAAAGCAGATGCTTAACGACTGAGCCACCCAGGTGCCCCGTTTTTTCAGGCATTTTCAAATTCTTTCAGCTGTGAAAATGATCCTTACAAAGTGAAATTAGCCAGAAAGAGACAATGTATGATTCCACTTATGTGAGGTATCTAGGCATGGGCGCCTGGGCGGCTCAGTCGTTAAGTGTCTGCCTTCAGCTCAGGTCATGATCCCGGGGTCCTGGGATCGAGCCCTGCATCAGGCTCCCTGCTTGGCAGGAAGCCTGCTTCTCCCTCTCCCACTCCCCCTGCTTGTGTTTCCTTTCTCACTGTCTCTCTCTCTCTCTCTCTGTCAAATAATAAAATAAAATCTTTAAAAAGAATAATTAAACTTCTAGAAACAAAGTAGAATATGGCTGCCAGGGGCTTGGAGGAGTGGGAGTTGTTGTTGAATGAGTATAGTTCAGTTTTTTAAGATGAAAAGCTGTGGAGATGGGTTGAACAACAATGTGAATACTTTTAACACCACTGAACTGTACCCTTAAAAGTGGTTAAGATGATAAATTTTATGTGTATTTTTAAAAAAATGGTCCTTATCTTTTTAGAGATACATGCTGAAGTATTTATAGGTAAATGATAATTTTGGGAGCCCCATTTCTTTTTAACAACCACAGACCCATTCTCCAGCAAAACTGGTGAAAAATTTTTTTAAAAACAACCACTTAAAGTCTATAGAAGTGGTCCTATAGCAGATGAAACATTTGTTCAAGAAAATATACTAAATCTTGGTAAAAACAGAGTCTGTGGCATTTGATCCGTGAACTGCTCCCTTTCCCCCCCTTCCAGTCTGGTGTTACAGAAACACCACTCCAGGCCGATGATGCCAAGAACGCAGGTCTCGTGCTCTCCCCAGCTCCCGGTTGAGGACGACAGAACCTTCCTCCCCACCCCCATTCAGCTCCCTGTTGTAGAGGTGAAGTTGCAGTTGAGTGTGGCTGAGGGGTTGAGCTCCTTTCTTCTGCCCAGCCCCCACTCAGGGTGGAAGCTGTACCTTGGGTGTGGTGTTCTGGGGGGAGGGTCTCTGACGGGAGAACAAAGCCGGGGAGACCAGAGGCTACCACTTCCATCTCCCCAACCCAGTGTCCTGTTCCTATAGCTTAGAAGAGTCCCAGCAGAGTTTGACGGATGTGGTCAGGGAAGGAGACACTCAGAAGGGAGAGTGACTCTGCTCGTGCCCACAGCACACCTTCTGAGGGGCGACAGCAGCAGCCCCCCACTGCGGGAGGGGGCAAGAAATCAGTTTACATGAAAATCCAGCCAGCTACTAGACAAACAGCAGATGATGACAAGAAGCTGGTAAGAGGCTGGGGCGTACCAGCACCAGAGGTGCTGCAAAAAACTGTCAGTTTCAACAACAACAACAACAAAACTTGAGATAAGAAACAGGAAACTGTTACCCATACAAAGGAAAATGTGCAATGCCTGTGAGAGTGACCAGATGTCAGATTTAGTGAAGGCTTCATAGTTGTCACACATACAGTTAACCGAAGAAAACCATACTTAATGCAGTTAAGTGTGACTGTTTCATCAAATGGAGAATATCAGTAAAGAAGTGATAACAACCAAGTGGAAATTCAGAAACTGAAAAGTGCAATAACTAAAATGAAAAGTTCAGTGCAGGGGCTCCGCAGTAGATTTGAACTAGCAGAAGAAAGAATTAGTGGACTTGAAGATAGATCACTTAAAATTATACATCTTGAAGAACAGAAAGAAAATAGAAATGTGAACAGAGCCTAATGGAAATGTGGGACATCATTAAGTTTGCCAACATACGTGCAATGGGAGGCCAGAAGGAGAGGTGAGAGAGAAAGAGAAAAAAAATACTAAAAGAGATAATGTCTGAACATTTCTCACATTTAATTAAAAGTGGTAATCTACATATCTGAGAAGCTCATTGAACTCAAAGTAGGCTAGAGACATGCGGGATAGAGATATCTACACACAGACACATCATAATAAAAATGTTAAAACCCAGAGACAAGGAGAAAATCCTAGAAGGAGCCAGAGAAACCTTGTCACCTGTAAAAGAACTTCGATGAGATTAACAGATGACTTCTCATTAGAAACAGTAGAGGCTGGGAGGCAGCAGGGTGACATTTTAAATGCTCAAAGGGGAGAAAACTTAAAAGAATCCTATATCCAGCAAAAGCATCTTTCAAAGAAGATGAAATAAAGACATTATCTCAAATAGACAAAACCTGAGAAATTTTTTCCCTAGAATATTGCCTTATCGAGAAATACTAAAGGACATTCTTTAGCTGAAATCAAGTGATTCCAGACAGTAATTTGAATTTACATGAAAAAAATTATCTTGGTAAGATAATTGTGCAATTAGAGTATAAATATTAATGGATTGTAGAAAGCAATGATATAAGGGGAGCCTGGGTGTCTCAGTCGGTTAAGCATCTGCCTTTGGCTCAGGTCACGGTCCCAGGGTCCTGGGATTGGGCCCTGCGTCCAGGCTCCCTGCTCAGCGGGGAGCCTGCTTCTCCCTCTCCCTCTGCCCCTCCCCACAACTTGTGTGCACTCTCGCTCGCTCGCTCCCTCTCATGCTTTTTCTCAAATCTTTTTCAAAACAGTGATCTAAGCCAGTGTGTATATTATTGTTTTTATTGGCCCTGTAACATGGAAATGTAATACATTTGCCAATATCAGCACAAAGGAGTTGGGTGGGAGGAAGGCTACATCAGACTAAGGAGATGACTCCGGCTGATAATTCCAATCCGAAGGATCAACTGAAGAAAGCCGGAGATGGGAAATAAGGTTAGTATAACACACGCTATAGATACATACTTGGCCTCCTTTTTTCCTCTCAGCTTCCTTAAGAGAAACTGTACGGAACAATAGTTGTAGCAATGTATCATTGGGTCTGTCGTATATATAGATGCCAGCGTATAAAATAACAGTGTGGACGTGGGGAAAGAAAAGAGCTATAGAGGCGTAGCCTTTATTTTGTGGGAATTAAAGTTGTATACATTTGAAGTAGGCAAAGAAGTAAAGCTATTTCTATTGTCAGATGATGTCTTTTATATAGAAAATTGAAGGGAATCCACTGAAAAACTAAACTATTTTATGAGTTCAGCAAGGTTGCAGGATACAAGATCAATATACAAAAACCAATTGTATTTCTTTTTTAAAAAGTTTTTATTTAAATTCCAGTTAGTTAACATACAGTATTAGTTTCAGGTGTGCAGTATAGTGATTCAGCACTTCCATACATCACCCAGTGCTTATCACAAGTGCACTCCTTAATCCCCATCACTTATTTCACCCAGCCCCCCACGAACCTCCCCCCGGTAACCATCAGTCTGTTCTCTATAGTTAAGAGTCTGTTTCTTGGTTTGCCTCTCTCTTTTTTTTCCCCTCTTTGCTCTTTTTTTTTAAAGTAAGCTCCACACCCAGGGTGGAGCCCAACATGGGACTTGAACTCACCATCCCGAGATCAGACGCTTAACCGGTTGAGCTTCCCAGGCGTGTCTCATTTGTTTTTTTTCTTAAATTCTACATATGAGTGAAATCAGATGGTATTTGTCTTTCTCTGACTGACTTGTTTTGCTTAGCATTATATTCTCTAACTCCATCCATGTCTTCGCAAATGGCAAGATTTCATTCTTTTTTATGGCTGAGTAATATTCCATTGTACACACACCCCCCATCAACCACACTCCACATCATCTTTACCCATTCATCATTCGGTGGACATGTGGGCTGTTTCCATAATTTGGCTAGTGTAGATAATGCTACTATATACATTGGGGTGCATGTATTTCTTTGAATTAGTATTTTTGTATTTGGGTAAATACCTAGTAGTGCAATTGCTGGATCATAGGGTAGTTCTATTTTTAACTTCTCCAGAGTGGCTGCACCAGTTTGCTTTCCCACCAACAGTGCAGGACGGTCCCCCTTTATCCACATCCTCGCCAATATCCATTGTTTCTTGTATTTTTGATTTTAGCCATTCTGACAGGTTGTGAGGTGATATCTCATTGTAGTTTTGTTTTGCATTTCCCTGATGATCAGTGATGTTGAGCATCTTTACATGTGTCTGTTGGCCGTCTGTATGTCTTCTTTGGAAAAATGTCTGTTCACGTCTTTTGCCCATTAATTGGATTCTTCATGTTTTGGGTGTTGAGTTATATAAATTCTTTATAGATTTGGGGTACTAACCGTTTCTCAGATATATCATTTGCAAATATCTTCTCTCATTCTTAGGTTGCCTTTTAAGTTTTGTTTCCTTCACTGTACAGAAGCTTTTTATTTTGATGTAGTCCCAGTAGTTTATTTTTGCTTTTGTTTTCCCTTGCTTCAGAAGACATATCTAGAAAGAATTTGCTACAGCTAATGTCAAAGAAGTTAATGCCTATGTTCTCCTCTATGATTTTTATGGTTTCAGGTCTCACATTTAGGTCTTTGGTCCATTTTTAAAAAATATTTATTTATTCATCAGAGAGAGAGAGAGCACAAGCAGGGGGAGCAGCAGAGGGAGAGGAAGAAGCAGGCTCCTCGCTGAGCAGGGAGCCTGATGCGGGACTTGATCCCAGGACCCTGTGATCATGACCTGAGCCAAAGGCAGACGCTTAACCGACTGAGCCACCCAGGCGTCCCCTTTGGTCCATTTTTTATTTTTTGTGTATGGTGTAAGAAAGTGGTCCAGTTTCATTCCTCTGCTGTCCAGTTTTTCCAACACCATTTGTTGAAGAGAGATTCTTTTTCCCATTAGATGTTCTTTCCTGCTTTGTCAAAGATTAATTGATCTGTGGGTCAAACTGATTGTATTTCTATACACTTACAGTGGAACTAAGGAAACAGTTCTATTTCTAGTAGCATCAAAATTATATATTTAGGAAGAAATTTAACAAAATAATTGTAAAACTTGTACCTTGAAGACTTTAAAAATGGTGTTGAAAAAACTTAAAATGATCTAAATAATTGGGAAAACATTCTATGTTCATATATCAGAAGACTTAAAATTGACAATACCCCCTGATTGATGTACAGATTTAATGCAGTGTCTTTCATCGTCTCAGTTGCCTTTTTTGTAGAAGTGGACAAGCTGATCCTAAAATTTATTTGACAATGTTAGGGATCCAGAATAGCCAAAACATTCTTGGAAAACAAGAACAAAGTTGGAGGACTCACATATCCTGATTTCAGAACTTATTACAAAGCAACAGTAATCAAGACAGTGTGGTGCTAGCATAAGTACAGGTAGCAGTTTCATGGAATAGAGTTTAGAATCCAAAAATTAACCTCCTTATTATATGTATGGTCAATTGATTTCCTACAAGATGCCAGAACAATTCACCTGGGAAAGAACCATCTTTTCAACACATTGTGCTGAGACATCTGGATATCCACATGTACAAGAATGACATTGGACACCCAGCATCTATGCAGATTCACCTGGAGTGTGTCAAGGACCTAGGTTTAAAAGGTGGACTATAAAAACCCTTAGAAGAAAACCTAGGGATAAATCTTTGCGACCTTGGAGTTAGGCAGTGATGTCTTAGGATGTTACAAGCAGAAGCAACCAGTGAAGAAGTAGACAGAGTGGACTTCATCAAAATTAAATGTTTTTATGTTTCCGAGGACACGATCAAGGAAGTGAAAAGAGAGCTCACTGAATGGAAGACAGTTTTGCAAATATATCAGATAAGGGACTTTTATCTCTATATATCAGGAACTCTTACAACTAAGTGGTACAAAGACAACTCAGCTAAAAATGGTCAGCAGGTGTGAATGGACATTTCTACCAAGAGGATGCACAAGTGGTCAACAAACACATGATTAAGATGCTCACAGTCATTAGCTGTCAGATCAGAATTACAGTGACATGCCACTTCACACCCCCTAGGATGCCTCTATCAGGAAGTCAGTTAATAATAGGTGTGGGTAAGGATGTGGAGAAATAAGTACCCTCACACACTACTGGCAGGACTGGTAAATGGTCCAAAGGTTTGGAAAGTAGTCTTTCAGTTCTTAAAATGGTTAAACATAGAGTTAGCACTTGACCCAGAATTTGACTCCTAGGTATATATACAAGAGAGGAGAAAGTGTGTAGCAGCATTATTCCTAATAGCCAAAATGCGGGGAACAACTCAAATGTCACCTGATGAATGGACATATTATTTTTATTACTCCTGCATAAAAAGGAATGGAGTCCTGACGCTACAGCAGGGATGAACTTTGAAAGCGTCATGCTGGGTGACGAGCCAGTCACGGAGGATCACGTGCGATTACATTTCTGTGAAACATCCAGAGTAGGTAGATGGCCCATTAGTGGTTGCTTGATGGGGGCTAGAGAGTTGGGAGGTGGTAAAGAGCACTGGGTTTCTCTCCGGGGGGATTAGAATGTTCCAGAATTGATTGTGGTAGTGGTTGCATAAGTCTGTGAATATATTAAAACAGGTATCACTACACATCTATTATAATGGCCCAAGTCTAAAACACTGGCCTCACCAAATGCTGCTGATGATGTACAGCAGTTGGAACTTTCTTTCATTGCTGGTGGGAATACAAAATGGTATAGTCACTTTGGGAGGTAGTTGGGCAGTTTCTTACAAAACTAAACATACCCTTAGCTACTGTGATTCAACAATTTTCCTCCTTAGGAATGAATTGAATGAATTGAAAACTATCCATGCAAAACCTGTACATATTTATTAATAATTGCCCAAACTTGAAAGCAGTCAAGATGCCCTTTAGTAGGTGAACAAATAAGCTGGTACATCCAGACAGTGGAATATTCAGCATAAAAAGGATGGAGCCATCAAGGGAAGGAAGCTAATCAGAAAAGACTGTGTACTATAGGATTCTAACTATGAGACATCCTGGAAAAGGCAAGACCATGGAGACAGTAAAATGATGAGTGATTGCCAGGGCTTAGGAGGGAAGGAGGAGTGAATAGAGCAGAGAGGATTTTTAGGCAGTGGGACTCTTCTGTATGGTTCACAGTGGTGGGTACTTGTCATTATACATCATCCTCCTGTAGACCATGGGCTTTGATAATGTTACTGTAGGCTCAGCGAGGATCCCACACGTACTGCTGTGGTGAGGGGTGTGGACAGTAGGAGCTTTTGTGGGGGTGAGGCAGGGAGTGTATGGGAACTCTGTACCTTCTGCTCAGTTTTGCTGTGAGCCAGACATTGCTCTACAAAATAAAGTTCATTAGTTTAAAAAAATGTCTGAGACTTGTCTCATCATGGTGTGCTGTGGAGTACACATGGGGGGATGGGGCAAGACTCCCCATGGGTCTGTGATTGCTGGAGCTGGGTAGCGGGTTCATGAGGCTTATAATAACTTTTGAATCTGGTAGGGGACGTCTCCCCAGTTCATTCAAAACTATGGCGTTTTTATTAAACTATGATGGAAAACCTTATATGTGTACAAGAGTAGACAAAGTAGTACAAGTACAACTGTATTAGGCTAGACAGTGTAGATGGCATTATAAAAATGGGAACATCTGTATGGAAAAGGTAGATTCGTACTCCACACCTGCACGCCCACAAAGGTGATAGCGGACATAGTGGTTTTGCGGCGTTGCTGCTAACGAATGAAGTAGTTACGCGGATTAACAATCTCAGAAGCAGTGTTGAGGGATAGAGGTGATTGCAGAAGGATACCAGGGTATGGGAGCATTAAGGTTTAAAAACCGGCAACAGAGTAAAGGTGTAAAATATGCACGGTCATGATGCCTCCAAATTCCCGATAGTTGTTACTTCTGAGGGAAGTGGGGCATTTGTAAGGTTTTATGTCTTAAAAAGAAATTGAAGCAGAAGTAACAGTAATATTAAAAATTGATGAAGCTCAGGCACCTGGCTGGCTCAGTCAGTGGAGCATGTGACTCTTGATCTCGGGGTCGTGAGTTCGAGCCCCACATCGGGTGTAGAGATGACTTAAAAATAAATTCTTAAAAAAATATGATGAAACTAGGTGATAGGTAGTAAGTGTCCATTACAGAATTTTGTATATTTGTCTCTATGTTTGAAGTAGTCTGTAAAGTGTTAGTATAAACAAACAAAATGTCTTGTTTGGGTCCTAATTCAAACAGATCTTCCAAAACACATTTTTGTGGCAGCTGGAGAAAATTTTACTACAGCTTGGGTATTAGATGACATCAAATGTGTTAGGGGTGACAGCAGCACTGTGTTTGTATAAGGAAATATCCATGTTTTTAGAGATGCATGTTGTAGTATGTTAGATGATGTTATATTGTTTCTGGGGCTTATTTTCACAAAATACTTCATAGAAAGAGGATGGTTGAAATAAATGTGGCCAGATCTTGGTGCATCTTGGTGATGGGTACGTGAAAGATTGTCATACTAGATTCTCAGTTTCAAAGCATGTTTGAAAATCTTTATCACTACATACACGAAACCAGATGGATAAATAACTGTTCTTTAATAATTTGTTCCATTGGCAAACAGATTGGAAATGTTTTGGTACAGAGAATGTGGTTTTTTTAGTTAATATGTAGCATATAAATAGATCTTATCCAAATATACATAAAGTAAGTCAGGAACAAAATTTGACCTGGTGTTCCTCCAGGCCCTCTGTACTGCTTTTAACTCTGTGGAAACATGCCTCTGTGGAAACGTGCCACAGATTAGTATTTAGGCTTGGTATTTGCAGTTTTTCTGTTCACAGTGACAACAGGAGAGTGTATATATAGCTCTGGGTAATTTCCAGTAAGTAAAAAGGAGCAGGGATAATCAGCATGAGCAGGTGTGTGAGTGTACAGACTTGAGCCCCGACAAAATTGTCGCTCTCAGAAATGAACGAGGTATTCCAAAGATAATGCTTTTTCTTTTATTTCACATTTTACAAAACACCTTCACACTCAGAACGTGGAGCTGACACGCACAGCTTTCCTTCTGTGGCTTCGTGTGTTTAGTCTCGGGGTCACTCCCACGCACCCCCCTCACCGTTTCCTGTCTTTCCTTCTAGAAAGGTGTTCCTTTCTGCAGTTAATGTTCTTACCACTTTCTCGGGCTAGAGAGAGAGAGAGAGAGAGAGGAGAGGATCTCAAGCAGAGTCCCCACTGAGCCTGGAGCCTGTGGGGCTCTATTCTTCCGCCCCGAGATCACAACCTGAGCTGAAACCAAGAGTCGGACGCTTCACCGACTGAGCCGCCCAGGCGCCCCCGGAATGTTTTACTAGCAGTGCCGAAGCGACGTGAAACAGATGTTGAATGAATTTACTTAGAATTAGCGTGACCAGTGTTTCCCCTGTTTCCCAGAGTGCCAAACTTAATTCCTGCGTGTGTTTGAGAAAGATGAATGTCCTCACGATGTTGAAAAGTTCTTTAATATTATGGATTTGATTTTTTCAAGTACTTAGAAATCCATGCTGAGGAGTGTTGCCGCTGTCCCGGCTCGAGGGCTGTGGGGTCCCTTCACGTCGTGTGGCGGCCAGTAACAGAGTCAGGTCCTAAGTCAGACTGCTCTCCTGGCCCAGCAGCTCAGTTACTGCGGTCTGTAAAGGAAATCGACAACTTTGCATAAAGATGCATGGTTCTTCTGCATAAATGTCTTCCAACTTAGATGGTGAAAGACATGGAAAAGAGCAGAGTGGGAGAGCTTTCTAAGAAAGTAGAGACAGTACTCAGTGTATGTAAAATACTCTTCCCAATCGGAGGAAAGTCGGTTCATTAGAAGCCCAGGGAAAGGCTATCACCAAAGAAGAAACACGGGCATTAATAACTGTATAAAAAGATACTCAGCCTCACTACTGAGGGGGAGTAGAGATGACAGCTGTCACCAGCTTCTCCCCCTGACGTTGGCAAGGGTTTTGAAAAGTGGAGAGCAGGGACTGTTGTTAAGTGTATGGGGAACAGGCGCACAGAGCCCCACACACTGTTGGCAGGCTCACCCTGTGCAGGAGTCCATTTGGCCAAACATACGCCCTACCTGGGCTTAAATCCTGCAAGTGTCACGACAGATGAACTTCATATTTAAGAGGTGGTAAAGGGGTGTGGGGAAAATTCATCCTGACTGTAAAAAATCCTTGATTTTGTATGGCTGCTGTGTACTCTGGCTTTTTTTCTCCTCTGTTAACGGTTTCTTGAATGTTTACTTTGTGCAAGTGTTGTACTAATAAGCATTTTCAGTAAATTGTTTTATCATTAGAGCAGCCTTCTAAGATGGGTGTTTTTAATCCCTGTTTTGTAGATGTCGAAACTGAGGCCAGAGAGGTTAAATAAGTTCATTAGCCAGTGGGTGAAAGAGCCTCAATTTAGCTTTAGAACTATGGCCTTAGTCACTATCTGGTTGGATAATTAACAAGTAGTGGACTAGTGATACCGTGCATACCTTAAATTTTGTCTTTATTAAAATAATTTCATTTTGGGGGCGCCTGGGTGGCTCAGTCAGTTGAGCATCTGGCTCTTGGTTTTGGCCCAGGTCATGATCTCAGGGTCCTGGGATCGAGCCCGGCATTGGGCTCCGTGCTCAGCGTGGAGTCTGCTTCTCCCTCTCCCTCTGCCTGCTCCCGCCACTCGTGTGCGTGCTCACATGCTCTCTCTCTCTCTCTCAAATAAATCTTTTAAAAAAATGTTCACTTTCTAAGTTAACATTTTAAAATTCAGTGCTTCATTTCTTCCTTAGAATGTTAACATCATAAACGTAACGCTTTCTCTCTTCCTTGGGATGTCAGCCCTTCCATGCGAACCTTCGTTAATGGAAAGGCTTTTACTCTCTCCCCAGAGGACCTGAAGCGGCAGAATGCAGTGTTGCAGGCGGCGCAGGACGACCTGGGGCAGCTGCGGACGCAGCTGTGGGAAGCCCAGGCAGAGGTGGAGAACATCAAGGCCATCGCCACGGTCTCTGAGAACACCAAGCAGGAAGCAATCGATGAAGTGAAAAGACAGTGGAGAGAAGAGGTTGCCTCGCTTCAGGCTGTGATGAAAGGTAAAGACTGAGAATGTTCCGTCTGTGCCGTGATTTCCTAGGATCGCCTCTGCCAATGGGGACTATGCTGTCAGAGGGTCTTAGACTGCGCCCAGAGCTTTTTGTGGCATCATGCGTGACCGTCGTTGGGGCGCACTGTCCTCTGTGAAAGGAGGGGAGGCCTGTGCTGCCGTCAGCGGGCCGCCGTCTGCCTGCCCCGGGTCTGGTAGTGGAGGCTTACCGTGGGTGTGTGCAGGGCTGTGGCGCTGAGCGGGGGCTGCGTTCACCGAGGGTTTGCAGCGGGGTGGGGGGCTGGGGCCGGCTCTTCTGTAGGAGCCAGGCCGGGCACGTCGGAGAAGCCAGCCGCGTGGACGCGGGGCGTGTGCGGGCTGGAGACCTCCCACGCGGGGTCCAGTCACTGCTTACACTTGGTTACTGCCCTTCCAGTCCAGCGTGGCCAGAATTTGACATTTTCAGGGGAAGTGTGGGTTGCGATGTGACTCCTCACTGTGGTCTCTGAGGTAGAAAGGTATGGGCTCGAATCAACAGGCTGGATGGGCTGCCGACCTCTGACCCTGGCAGTAAAGGAGGAGTCGCGGGTTAGCCTGCGTTTCTGACCAGACGGTAACGAGCCGAAGGAAGTTGCCCCTGAAGCTGTGGTTCCTGAAATTAGTTTCATTCGTATTATAAATGTGACATAGTGGTGACTCTCTCCGCCATCTTGGCCTACGTGTCATTTTTCTGCAGTGGAATGGCTGTAAGCCTCACGGTAGCCGACGGAAGTGGCTCTCCCACATGGGAGTCTGTTCTTCCCTCAGGAGTGCATCCCGGAGGTGGGGACTCTGGGCCAGTTACAGCCTCCACGATGGCACCTGTCCCGGCTCCTTCGGTCCTTCTGGTTCTCCATCCCTTGGCATGTGGTTTTCACCGCCGTTCTCCTTATGGCTAAAGAGTGGTCGCTGCTCCTTCAGTCGCCTCAGGGAAGCAAACACTCTCTAGAAGTCTCCATACACCCCTTCCGTTTATTGAGGTGTGTGGTTGCCCATCACTGCAAAGGCAGCTGGAAAATGTAGCTTTTAAATCGGCCCGCTGACTTCTTAGACAGAATTGGGGTTTTGTTAGGAAGGAGGAAGGGGTGGAAGCTAGTGAGCAACCAGCTGTGTTTATCCCGGAAATGCCTCAGGTTTATACTAAAGAGAAAGCCATTTAATACGGGCCGCGTAGACTTTGTCTCCGTTCAGAATCCCGAGTCACAGTGAACTATTCCAGACGCACGTCCCGTTTCTCACATGTTCAGGCCGTTGGACGGGGGTGACAGGAGCCGGAGCGTGGTGTGGGCACGCCGCGGTTTGGCGGACATGGGCCGGCTCCGCACACCGGCTCTCTGGCACGGGCCAGGGCCTCTGCTGAGCTCTCCTCATCTAGGGGAACGCTCGGCACACGCCAGCCGTGAAGACGAGAGAGGGTTCAAGCCCTTAGCAGAACTACACGTCATGGGAACCAGAAATCTTGCTTTAGCTTTAGTTGTTGTTTTGCGTAAATGAGGCATGAGCTCGTCCGGCCCGGTGCGCCCGAACGTCGCTCCTCGGGGCGCTCAGACCTGCACTCTGTGGTGATGTTTTGTAGAGACCGTCCGCGACTACGAGCACCAGTTCCACGTCAGGCTGGAGCAGGAGCGAGGCCAGTGGGCGCAGTACCGGGAGTCCGCGGAGAGGGAGATAGCCGATCTGAGGAGGAGGCTGTCCGAAGGCCAAGAGGAGGAGAATCTAGAAAATGAGATGAAAAAGGTATGAAGGAATGTACGCGTCTGTAGGAGTATTCGCATCCGGGCGCAGGGTGCCTCCACTGACGCTACTCTGTTCCGCTAGAGGGGTTGTTGGACGCGCACGAAGTGCCGTGCGAGATGACCCGACGCGGCCCGGCCGCGAACCCCCCGTCTTCCCATCTTTGACCGCACGTGTCTGCCGCGCTGGGCCTGTGCCAGCGGCCCCCCACCTGCCTCAGCTCTGCTGACCACCCTGCCCCGTTCCGGTGTCCCCTTGTCTGTGGCACACAGAGTTCCCCTGTTTATCGTGTTTACTGCTCACTGCCTTCTTTCCTCGCTGGGGTGGGAGCCCTGAGCGCGGGAGTCTTGCTGAGTAGTGCAGCCTGCGTGCCCACGGGAGTGTCTAGCACGCGGGCCCTCTGTAAATGTGAGGGTCTGAGCCAGAGCTGGACCACGGCTGTTGATTTTCTGGCCTTCTCCGTGTGTGGTTCCCGTGTGATGAGTGCACCGCATGGCATGCTGAGCACATTACCGCAGATGCCCGACCTGAATAGGAGGGGCAGTGTTTCATCAGTGAGAAAAGTTAGAAAGCTTTGTGGCCAGTGTAATTATATGAGCTTTTCCTTTACTAATGTAGGTACATTCATGTATTTTGTCACATATTATGTAAAATAATACCTGAAACTTGATTTTTTAATTTCATTCCGATTAATCCTCCTCTTTGGTTCCTAACCCTCAGTCCATACAAGGACTACTTTTGTGTATTTAGAAGGTTATTTGGTTTTTATAGTAACATAAAAATCATCTGAGAACCCAGCACCCCAAATAGAAGCTTTAAACACGAAGGATAGTTTTTTCCGTTCCGTCTTGTTCCAGGACAAGACTGTAATTCAGCACCTCCGTGAGGACCTGACGACGTCTTGGTGACCACTAGAGTCAGTCATGTGACCGTGTGGTCCGCAGCAGGCCGCCGTTCCCCACCCTCCCCAAGGAGGTGGGGATGCTCGTGTTCGGTGCTCTCACTGGGAGCTCTGGCCCACGTCTTAACAGGAGACCGTCGTCGTTTTCATTCTTCTGATACATTCACATCCATGCTTTTCATAACCTGCCCCTTCTTGTCATTCTTAAAATTTGTTTTATTTTCAAAATAAACTTTGTTTTTTAGAATGGTTTTTATTTACAGAAACGCTGTGAATGAGGATAGTACAGAGTCCCATGTACCCCACTCCTGGTTTCCCCTGTTACAAGTATCTGTTATTAGTGTGGTACATTTGTCACAACTAATAAACCAGCGTTGATTGATTCTTACTAACTCAAGTCCATGCTTTTTATTCAGACGTCATTCATTTTTACCTAATGTCCCTTTTTTACTGTTCTAAGATCTCTTGCACGAAACCACATTGCATGATGCTGCGTGTCTCCTTAGACTCCTCTTGACCGTGACGGTTTTTTAAATTTTCCTTGTTCTTGTTTTGCTTTTTTCTAAATTTTTAAAAAGATTTAATTCCAGTATGGTTCACACACAGTGTTATACTAGTCTCAGGTGAACAAGATAGTGAGTGATTCAACGCTTCAGTGCATCACCCACTGCTTATCCCCACAGGTGCCCTCCTTAGTGAGTTTTCCTTGTTTTTAATGACCTTCATTTTAAAAAAATCATCTTTACAAGTTTTGTTTATAATGATATTCAACACTTGTGGGGTCACCATTACATCAGTAAATAGCTCAGTCTGTGTTAAATTCTTTGCTGCTTCCCTCCTTTTTTTCCTGCTGATTTTTATCAGCAGGCCTCTGTAAGTATCCCAAATTAGCCTTGACTGAAGATATTTTAAGCTCATATGTCTTTTCCAAACAGGACTTAGTTAAAAATAAAATAAATGATGAAGTGACTCTTTAAGGACTGGAAAACAAAGTGAGTCCCTCTTTTCTGAGAGAGATGTTTTTTGGGAAAAATTTCCATGCATATTTGGGCATATATGATATTTTTCCCATTATGAACACCTAAGGATAAACTTGCGCTCTTTTAAATTTAGTGAATAAGGTAAATTTTCATTTTCACCAGAAGGGTAAAAGCTAACTTTTTGATTCTACCTTTGTTTCCGTGTATATATACACACGTACACACACGCACACTTACACGCACACATATACACGCGCATATGCATGCATACACACACGTGCACGCACACGCACGCACACATTCGCATACACGCACACACATTCACATATACTTACAGACCCACGCACACATACGCACACACACGTACACACAAACTTACGCATACACATTCACATACACACACGAACACACATACACACGTATACCCACTTACACAGATACACATGCACACACGCACACATACACATACACAAACACGCATACACGTACAAACGCATACACATGCACATACATTCACATACACACGTACACACATTGCACACACATACATATACGCACACACACACATGCACACACACATACACCCATACACATATACTTAAGCACTTACGCATACACATGTACACACACACAAGCTCACACATGCACACACACGTACATGCATACACATGCACACACACCCATACACACGCATACACGTACAGCCAACTTACACACATACACACGCATACACGGACATACACATTCACATACGCATAGACACGTATACGCGCACACACGCACATTCACATACACATACACATATACGCATACACAGACATACGTACATACACACGCATACACGCACACATTCACACACATACACATGCGTACATGCACACATTCACATACACATGCATAAACACACTGACGCATACACGCATAGACACACACATTCACACATACACGCATACACACGCACACATACGTACACATTCACATACACACAGACACGCACGTACACACATATATACACATACGCACATACATGCATACACACATGCACACATTCACACATACACATGCACACACATACCTCACACACACGCGCAGATACATACCCACACACACAGGCCTACACATGTACACATACATAGTTACATACACATACGCACATACACATATTCACATACATTCACACACGCACGCTTACATACATGCACACACACATTCACACACATGCGCACGCATTCACATACATATCCACATACACGCATGCACACGCAGACATGCATACACATACACAAGGCACACATTCACACGCATACACACACACACCCACGTTCACACACATACATACGCACATTCACACCCACCCACACACGCTTACACACATATACACACACACACATAGACACACATGCACATATACGTACACACATACACATACGTACATTCACACAGATGCACTTACACACCCACACACACGCTTACACACACACCCACACACATAGACGCTTACACACATACATATATGCACATACACATACATACAGAAACACGCACATACTACACATACACACAGATATACATACACAAATATACACATACACATACACACGCATACACACAGATACACACATACACATACACACCGATGCACACATAGACACACACAGATACACAGTTACCCACACATACACATACACACACTTGCACACTTACAGGCGCATACACATACATACACATGCATACACACATTCACACATATACACATGCACATTCACATACACATGCACACACATACAGACCTATGTGTGTGTATGGGTCTGTATGTGTAAGTTTGTATCACACACATATACACTTACACACGCATACACACACATTCAGATACACTTACATGCACACATTCACATATACTTACACACACGCTTACAGATTTACATACACACGTACACAGGCACACACATACACATATACAGACATACATACATACACAAATATACACACACCACACACATACACATATACATACATACACATATGCACATACACATACATAACACTTATACACATATGCACATAGGCATACACATACACTAACACACACATACACGCTTGCAGACTTACACACGCATGCACACACACGTATACACACAGAGACATACATACACAAATATACACATATACACACATACATACATACACAAATATACACATATACACACAGAGACATACATACACAAATATATACACATACATATATATACACACTTTCATACACACGCATATGCACACATACACAAACACACACATATACATATATGCACATTCATATACACATACACAGTGCATACAGTTACACACATACACACGCACATACATACGCATACACACATACATACACAAATACACATATACATACGCACACACACATATATGCACACATACGCATATACATACACATACACACACGGACATACATACACACACATATACATACATACACACATACACAAATACACACACATACACATACCCATATATACATTATATTCAGACATATTACACACATGTATACATATGTAACATTATTATTACATAGTATATATATATAATGAAAATCAAGTTTCGTACCAGTTTACTAATTTGTGGATATTATTTCCTTTTAATCCATGTTTTTGAGAATGAAAGAAAACAATATGATAGTTTTAGGGGTCATTCTTTGGGTTTGTTTCATTTAGTTATCAAAAGTAAAATATATAAATTACTTCTTAAAATAAGGTGGAAACTTTTATAGCAACATAATTTTCTAAGATTTTAGAAAATATTGTTGTTCTCTTTGTTTATGTTTAAAAACAAATGAGTCCTTTTATCCAACCATTTCATAAGAAATTATGGTTTCATGAATTTAGTAACTAGAATTATGAAAATGAAAGTATTATGTGTGTTTCCTTTTATATATACGTCTTTTCCAGTTAATTGATTTAAAAAGTTAGATTTGTCATAGTGAATCCATTTTCCTACTTACTTCCAATTTCTAAGTAAAATAATGGGGAAAATTATGATGATGACTTGAGATTCAGAGTTGTGCAGCATTTGAAAGTCAGGCGTGGTTCAGTTTAATGAGCGCTAATTCAGCACCCGGTAGGCTTACTCGTTGTACTGAGTCTAATGGTGTATGTAAGTCAGCATTTCTTAGAAAAGCAGTGAACCAGTAAGTCGTAGCATTTCTTTTTTTTAATTTATTATTATTGTTATGTTAATTAGCATACATTACATCATTAGTTTTTGATGTAGTGTTCCACGATTCATTGTGCATAACACCCAGTGCTCCACGCAGAACGTGCCCTCTTTAATACCCATCACCAGGCTAACCCATCCCCCCCACCTCCTCCCCTCTAGAACCCTCAGTTTGTTTTTCAGAGTCCATCGTCTCTCATGGTTCGTCTCCCCCTCCGATTTCCCCCCTTCATTCTTCCCTCCTGCTAGCTTCTTTTTTTTTCTTAACATATATTGCATTATTTGTTTCAGAAGTACAGATCTGTGATTCAACAGTCTTGCACAATTCACAGCGCTCACCATAGCACATACCCTCCCCAATGTCTATCACCCAGCCACCCCATCCCTCCCACCCCCTCCACCACTCCAGCAACCCTCAGTTTGTTTCCTGAGATTAAGAATTCCTCATATCAGTGAGGTCATATAATACATGTCTTTCTCTGATTGACTTATTTCGCTCAGCATAACACCCTCCAGTTCTATCCACGTCATTGCAAATGGCAAGATCTCATTCCTTTTGATGGCTGCATAATGTTCCATTGTATATATATACCACTTCTTTATCCATTCATCTGTCGATGGACATCTTGGCTCTTTCCACAGTTTGACTATTGTGGACTAATTCTTTTTAACCATAGGCTCAAGAGGATGCTGAAAAGCTTCGGTCTGTTGTGATGCCCATGGAGAAGGAAATCGCGGCTCTGAAAGACAAACTGACAGAGGCTGAAGACAAGGTTAAAGAGCTGGAGGCCTCAAAGGTTGTGAGATGTTGTAGCCCGTTCCTTGAACCTGGGACCCTGACCTAATGCTATGAGCAAAGTTAGAGTCACTGAGGGGGTACAAACTGGAATTTAGACTGTGTGTCTTAAAAGCCTTGCTTTCTTTAAAATGCAAAGAAAAAAATGCCTGAAGATAATTGTGTCCTTATGGATATATTAAATAATCACAATAGTGATGTTCCTGCTGCTTTGTTAACAAAGTTAGTGCTCATGTCAAAATGACACCCGATCTCATTTGTTTTCTTATCGAGGAACATAAGCTGTTGGAAGTTGGCTTTATCTCCTGAAGCTCGTCCCAGAACTGATGTCTTAGAGCTGATGATGTAGTTATAGTGCTGGACTTGTTGGCCATAAAGATACAACAGAGGAAATACAGAGGGAATGTTGAAAATGTTGATAATTAAGAGAAAGGAAAGAAAGCAAAAAATAATAATAAAAAGGTAGTCAACGAAAGCACAGCATACGAGTGTAGAAAGGGGGAATATGTCCATGATCCTAATAAATGTAAACTGATAATCACCTGCTAAAATAGATGGGATTCTTAAAAAATCTAAATTTATATTGTTTATAATAGACACACCTAAAACAAAACTACAAGATAAGACTGAAAATAAAGGGATATTTAAAGATATGCTCTCCAAATTCTACCCAAAAGAAAGTTGATATAGTGATTGTAAAATGAAACATTTAGGATGTAAGGGAAAAAGAATAGAGATAGAGGGGACCCCATCTAAAAATTCATCAGTAGGATGTGACAGTCACGATCAAATGTACCGTGTATACCTTGAAATTTGTGAACTAAAAGGGATAATTACAAGGGGAAATTAATGTGCACAGTTCTAGTAGGAGATTGAAACAGATCTTTTTACACTGAAAAAAAACATCTTTTTTTTTAAAGATTTTTTTTTAAAATTTATTTTGACAGCGAGAGAGGGAACACAAGCAGGGGGAGTGGGAGAGGGAGAAGCAGGCTTCCCGCTGAGCAGGGAGCCCGATGCGGGGCTCGATCCCAGGACCCTGGGATCACAACCTGAGCCGAAGGCAGACGTTTAACGACTGAGCCACCCAGGCGCCCCTGAAACTGATCTTTAACTGATAGTGTAAGCAGAGAAAAACGTTAGCGGGGATATAGGGGTTTTGAGCTATCTGATTAACAGTTTAGACGTAACAGATCCATGGAGAGAGAGACTGCATCTTCTGTGGTAGCAGAGCATAGGAATCAGGAGCTCAGCAGTTACTGGCTGGGGGACCTCGAGCAAATTACTTCATCTGACTGTGCTTTGCTTTTCTCAACTGTAAAATGGGGATAATAGTACCCTTCTCATGAGGCCACTGTTGGATTATGTAAGTCCACATATATAAAGCACTTAAGATAGTGCATGGGATAAAGTAATTGTTAGTTTTAGGTACATTATGCTTTACATAGTGTCACAAAAGGAAGTGCCAAAAAATTTTGAAGAACTGTTATGTAAACTCAGGTGTCTGACCACAGGTTTTTAAATTATTTACAGTAAAATGGTAGCTGAAATAAAATGGAAATGAAAAAAAAAAACTCACAGAAAATGGAATTCTAAAATATTTAGAGTGGTTTGAGTGTTTTACTCAAGAATCCAAAAAGGCGAACAATAGTACAGACTATGAATACAAGGAAATAATACGTTTAAAAGCAGAAATTAGTGAAATAGAAAAGCAAAAGAAAAATTGAGAATGTCAGTATAATGGGAAAAATGGGAAAACTAGTAACATAGACAAACCTCCATTAAGACTAATCAGGAGGGGCACCTGGGTGGCTCCATCAGTTAGGTGTCCGACTCTTGATTTCAACACAGCAAGACGAGATGCAGGGACAGGGCGTAAGCACTGAATGGAGACAGACGATGATTGTGTGGAAGGAAGAGAATGTACCATCATTCTTAGACCTGACAACAGTTCAAGAAAGTTGTTCCAACAAGATCAACATACAAAAATATATTCTCCAATAATCTATGCAAGTAAAGAAGGTAATGGGGAAAAAATCCCATTCATAATAGCAAAAACAAAACAACAAACAAAACCCCCAGATACAAAAAACCTAAAATCAGCTCTATGCTGTAGAGATGTAGATACCTGAGGATATATCCAAACAAAATTATGGAATACATTATGATGAAGGTCCGAGCTCGTGTGTGTTCCTGAATGAGAAGATAGTGTATTATAAAGCAGGTAGTATATCCCCAAATTAATCTGAGTTCAAAATTCCAGTCTGAATAAATTGGGTTTAACAAGGAATTTGGAAGGAGGCAAGGTGGGGAGACTTGCCCCGCCTACCAGATATTAAGACTTAGAGTAAAGCTCCTGTAATTAAGATGCTTTGTTACTGATCTGGGGACAAACAGTGGACCAGTGGAACAGAATCAAGAGCCCAGAAACAGAGCTGGATGTGTGTGGGAATTTGATATAGGACAGCTGGCCTTGCCCATCAGTGGGAAAGGAATGACTTGTTAAAACATGGCCATTTTAGGGCCACGTGGGTGGCTCAGTTGGTTGACTGTCCAACACTTGATCTCATCTCAGGTCTTGATCTCAGGGTCATGAGTTCAAGCCCCGTGTCGGGCTCCATGCTGGGTGTGGAGCCTACTTAAAAAAATAGCCTTTTAAAAATAGTTTTACCTTTTTTTTTTTTAGAGCGAGACAGTGAGAACGGGAGTTGGGGGGAGGGGCAGAGGGAGAGAGAGAATCTCAAGCAGATTGCACACTGAGCAAGGAGCCTGATGTGGGGCTTGATCCTAGGACCCTGAGATCATGACCTGAGCCAAAATCAAGAGTTAGGCGCCCATAAATAGTTTTAAATACAGAATAAAGTGAAATCAACTTTTTACCACACACTTTTCAAAAATTAATTTCAGGGCGCCTGGGTGGCTCAGTTGGTTGGGCAACTGCCTTCGGCTCAGGTCATGGTCCTGGAGTCCTGGGATCGAGTCCCGCATCGGGCTCCCTGCTCAGCGGGGAGTCTGCTTCTCCCTCTGACCCTCCCCCCTCTCATGTGCTCTCTCCCTCATTCTCTCTCTCAAATAAATGGATAAAATCTTTAAAAAAAATTAATTTCAATGAATTAAAAACCAGAGTGAAAAGTAAATCTTTAAAACTTTTAGATCTTAAAAAAAAGATGTTATTTGGGGTACAAAAGATTAAAAAAATTTTTTAAATTTATTTTTGGGAGCATGAGCAAGCATGAACATGAATTGGGGGAGGAATGGGGGGTAGAGGGACAAGCGGACTCCACACTGAGCCAGACACGGGGCTCGATCTCACGACCCTGAGATCATGACCTGAGCTGAAACCAAGAGTCGGATGCTTAACCTACTGCACCACCCAGGCGCCCGAAAAACGTTTTTTTTTTTTTTTTTAAGATTTTATTTATTAGAGAGAGCACAAGTAGGCAGAGTGGCAGGCAGAGTGGGAGGGAGAAGCAGGCTTTTGCCGAGCAGGGAGCCTGATGCGGGGCTGGATCCCAGGACCCTGGGATCACGACCTGAGCCGAAGGCAGATGCTTAACCGACTGAGCCCCCCAGGCGCCCCCGTAAAACGTTTCTTAAATTAGAGACAAAAATACTGTGAAAGAGAAGTTTGACGGATTTGCCTACATGAGACTATAAACCTTCCTTATTAAAAGATGCTACAAAGGGTTGCACAGAGAAGTTGTGGGCTGTTAGGAGATACCTTTACCTCCTGTACCTGATGAACAATTAGTATCCAGATGAGTAAGAGCTGCTTAGTCCGTAAGGGATAGGTGGCCCAGTGGAGAAACCAGTGAAGAATGCGAACGAGCGGTTCACCCAAGAGGAGACCAGAATCGTCACAGAATGTGACAAGATCCTCAGCCTCACGGGAAATCAGGGAAACACCCTCTCCAGATTGCAAGCGTCCCCGTACAGATGTGTTGCATTTCCCCACTGTTTCCAGCTTCAGCTGCCACTGCCAGGTTGGAGACACTTGACAGTCTTGGGGTTTTTGGGGCTGTCACCCTCTCCTTTGTCCCTGTTGATGCTGATCCCGGGGACGTCCATAGAGGTAGCTTTCTGTGCTGGACCCCACCCTCTAGCTGTCACTTAGTTTGTTTCGTGGATGCCACTGATTATTCATCGAGTCGGCTCTCTGTGCTAAGAAGTAGCAGTAGATGGAGTTACTGGTCATGTACCACCATTTTATGTCTGCCGTATGGACTCTTGCCATCGTCAGCTGAACCCCCACCCTCCGCGGTGGCTGGGACACGCCTCACAGCGGCCTGCGCTGCGTCTGGTCGGCCCACGGCCTCCAGCGCATCCCATGGCAGCTTCTGCAGTCCTTTCAGCCTGCGCCCACTACTAACGTCTTGTGTTAACAGTCTAGGAGTAAAGACACTTGAAAGCAGGTCAGCTGGCATTTTCAAGTTGGAAGAAGTAGGAAGTTATAAGGCCGGCAAGTAACCTGGAAAGTGAAAGTAGACATAACCATTTGAAAAAGTTGACATAAGTAACTGGCCAAAATTTAGGATGGATAATATATAAGACAGAGTAAAACAAGTGATTCTCTGTTCACTCTGGTGCAAGATTGCGTTTTATTTTGGTTATAACTATTTCAGATATTAGACTGTCTTGTTAACATTTTAATATTACAGTTAAACAGAAAGAAGCCATTTTTAAAAAGATGTGATTTTAAAAAACATTCCACACTTGCCTTCAAGTTAGTGTTTATTACAGTATGAGACTAGTTATTTTTCCCATCATGACTTCCTCTTTTTTCCTTCCAATCTATGTGTCCATGAAAATGGGTCCTTTTTATAAATTCAAGGCATTTGGAACTACCTCACCAGGAAATCAAGGAAAAGCACATTTACTAGAGTGTGGCACTACTTTTATCTTTAGGAGTTAACTACTGTTTAAAAACCCCCCAACAACCTAGTGTTACTGAGAATGTGACAAAATGAACCCAAGTATGCGTTGCTCTGGGAATGCAAATTAGAGCTAGCTCTTTGGAAAGCGAGGTACAAAGCTGTTACGTGTATTTGCTCTGGCGATATGATTATGGATAATACCTACTATTATATTACTTTCCTAGTTTTCTGTAGCAAGTATGTGTTTGTTCTGTAATTGAAAATGAGAAGTGTTAACTTTTAAAATTTTATGTAAAATGTAAACATGAATGTAAATTATTTTCAAGGCACATCCAGAACTTACCAATATACCTAAAGAAGAAACTGTTACTTTAGTTTCATAGAATTGCATTTTGTTTCAGGTTAAGGAACTGAATCATTATCTGGAAGCTGAGAAATCTTGCAGGACTGACCTGGAGATGTACGTAGCTGTTCTGAATACTCAGAAATCCGTTTTACAGGAAGATGCCGAGAAACTGCGGAAGGAATTGCATGAAGGTAAATATAGATTCTGTATATTTTTAGTCTCAGTCTCTAAGTAGAATTGATGCCGATTAAAAGCAATAACAAGTCCTAGACTCCAACATGTTGGTGATTCACTTTAAGCTTTGCAGTTGGTTCGAATGTTCTCATTGAAGGGCTGGAGCCAGGAGGTCTCCTAAAGATACATGGATTGTTAACAGCTCCTCTTCCCTCAAGGACTCCAGGAATAACTTCACGGGGCATGAGCGGTAGACAGAAAGACAAGAGGGCTGGGAAGTTCTGCTTAAATTGCTTTTGCCCCCAAGATTCATTTTGTTGGAGGTAGATTAGCAAGAGTAAAAATGGGACAGAGCGCAGATCCTATATTCTGGCGGCCCCAAGTAGCATCCCTGTTCGTAAGGGACAGTTTTGATTTCACTAGCCTGGTAGCAGAGTTCTACAGAAATTGACTCTTGTTTACCCAAGCCTGGGGGCAAAGGCTTATCTTTTCCCCATTAAAATAAAGATAGTGGGGTTTTTTATTTGTTTGGTTTTTTTTTTTAAAGATTTTAGTTGTCAGCGAGGGAGCACAAGCAGGGGGAGTGGGAGAGGGAGAAGCAGACGCCCCACTGAGCAGGGAGCCCGATGCGGGGCTTGATCCCAGGGCTCCAGGATCGTGACCTGAGCCGAAGGCGGACGCTTCACCGACTGAGCCACCCAGGCGCCCCTTACTTGGGGTTCTTAACCGTGTTGTGTCATGGACTCCTTTGGCAGTCTTGTGAAAGCCTCTTAAGGATACTGTTTTTCATTCCTAAAATACAAAAGCACTTATATTATGAAACAGTAATGAAAATATAAATAACTGCCATCTTATGATACAGTAACAAATGTGCTATTTTCTTAATGCCTTAAATGCAAAGGTTTGGGGCGGGTCTGGTCGAGGCTGTAGTCCGGAAGCAGTGCCGAGCCTCAGGGCTGTGTTGGGGTACCTGCAGCCACTGCAGTGGCTATGGCCTCTGTTGGCCACTGGGTCGCAGGCACTGTCCTCCTTCCTGGGCTGGGTTGCCCACATTGTGGGTAATTAAGGGAAATGATAAATTTCAGTGAGAGCTTAGTAAACACACAGACCAACATTTCCTCATCTGGATGCATGGACCCCTTGAGACCTTGTATGTGTTGTGGGTTATACTAGGAACGCTTGCACAGGGGGTTTAGGACTGGGGTGAGAGAGTCCTACAGGGAATACTTTTTATGTATATCAAGTGCCGTGGGAAATAGAGCTCTTCCTCAGTAATTTAGGCTTGCCTATTTGTTTTTTTCCCCAAAGCTGAAATTCTATAAGCCTACAGAATTTTTCATAAAATACTAGGAAAATCACCCAAAGTTTGAACAGGTCTTTGGTTTTTCAGGAAGCACTTTTTGGATGTAGTGCTGTGTCAGAAAGACACGCAAACTCTGAGAGTGTCCAAAAGAAATAGGAATTTCTGTTTAAATGACATGCCCCAGCCCTTCCAGAAATAGTGTGAAACTACCAAGCCTTCCTAACCTATCTGGAAAAGTATCTGAGAAGTCTCATTAAATGAGTAAGGGCATAATTTCCATCCTGAAACACTCACACCAAAACTAGTACTCAAAGGAAGAGAAGGTACAACTTGAGCAGCCGTGTAACTTACAGCCTGAATCGGGAGAATTAGCCAAGTTAGTGCCTCTTCCGGGAGCCGGCTCGCAAGTGTGCTAGGAAGCGGCCGAGCGCAGGTGGGCTTCTTGAAAGAAGTTGTAAAGGGGGCTTTGACCGACAGGTGGCCATTTGTCAGGTGGCCAGAGATGAGCCTGACGTTCAAGGCCATTTGCACGTGGTGCAGCAAGGTAGAAGTGGAAGAAATTCGTTCGGCAAAGTTAGGATGCAAAGGGCAGAGGTGCAAATGCGAGCCAGATTGTGGTCACCTTGGGCTGAGGGTTTGGGATTTTATCAGATGGGCAGGAAGGAGCTTCTGAAAGGCTTTTAAAATGTTTTTCTTTTGGGCTCCCTGCTCAGTGTGGAGCCTGCTTCTGCCTCTGCCTCTGCCTCAGTCTGTCTCTCTGCCTCTCATGAATAAATAAATAAATCTTAAAATAAATAAAATGTTTTTCTTAAGTAACAGCTTTATGGAGATGTAATTCACATGCCATGAAGCTCACTCTTTTAAAGTCTGCTGGACTCACAGAGCTGTGCACCATTATCAGTCTGATTTCCACAACAGTTTTGCTGCAGAAAGAAGTTCCGTCCTCATCACTAGTCACTTCCTTTTCTCTCCTCCCTCCCGGCAGCCCTGGTCTCCTTTCTGTCTGTACAGATTTGCTTATTCTGGACTTCCGTGTAGATGGCGTTATACAACATGTGGCCTCGTGTTTGGCTTTTCTGAAGGGGTTTTTTTTTTTTTTTTTTTTTTTTTTTTTTTTTTTTTTTTTTTTTTTTTTTTTTTGATAGTTTATGATTTTTATTTCTTTTAAAAAAGACATTAATAATCATTACATATTTACATCTCAAAACCCCCAATTTAGTGAAAACAAGACATTCAGTAGCACACTAGCAGCAGAAGGTGCTTGTAACTACTAATCATTTTTATAAAGTTATATCTATATAAAAATAAACACTAAGGAGAATAAACAGGCTCAACTAAAGTTAATAAGAAACAAGTATAAATAATACCATATTTTAAACCGGAATCTGTGAAAGTCTTACTACATAAGGATTTTCACTCCAAGCAGACAAAATACATACTAATCTAAAACTTAGAGGATAGCAGGTTAATGGATTTTCTTAGTTGATGCCTATCCAACCTCAGTAACATTTCTGGATAAAGCATAAAGTTACTACTGTACATTTTAAAAGGATTGGTCCAGTTGTGTGTTCTCTATTTTTAATTGCTCCTCCTCATTTACAGCATTGGCAGCAGCATTATTATGTGGATGGTCTAGAATGTCTTTGTTAAATCCATCTAATGACTCCTCCTCTTGATCCTCACCTGTATTAACCTCTTCAATGGTCTGTGCCCTGGGTGTATTTATTAACAAGTCATTTCCGAGGGACTGACTGTTATTCAGCTTGGCCTGCCTTCTTTCTAAGGCCAGTTGTTTATTTCTCTCAATTCTCTGTTGTTGTTCTTCTGTTAGGCTTCTACCTGACTCAGAAGCAAAATTCTCACTTTCCAATGAGTTTGTCAAAAAGGGATCTGATTGGGTAGCAGTTACATCATGGCCATGATTTTCTCCTTCATCATTATTGCTAATAAAATCTTCATGTAAAACAGGCAGGTCAAGTCGAATTCGTTTTAAACAGGTCTGAACTTCCTTTTTACTTCCCAGGTATTCAACTCTGTCAATAAAATCCTCAAATTGCAGTTTAGGGAATAGCCTATGTGCCCAATGCTCCATGTGTCTGATTAGCGTTTTCAAGTCTTCAGCCTCATGACCTTTACCTTTGAATTTTGCCTTATCAAACACATGCCTTAATGCTGGAAGCCCTCTCTCTGAAATTAATCTCTGAGCATCCAGCTTGGGTATATTCCGTTTAACTGTTCTCTTTGGAGGTACAGGAACAGGTGCTCCTCTCCCTGACTCTTCATCAGGTTCAGCTCCTTCACCATCTTCTCTCTGTGGAGAGGCTGGAGGTGGAAAAGGAGGAAAAGTTTCATCTTCTACATGCTCATAATCTGGTAGGTCAATCAAGCCATTCTCCTGTGGCTCCAGCATCTTTTCCTCTCGGGCGCACTGCGGCAGCCACAGCGCGGGGCTAAGCGCGGCTTCCAAACAGCGTTGATCGCGAGACTCCTCTGAAGGGGTTTAAACTTGAGAATGATCATCTAAATTTTGTACTTACGGAGTTTAGTTTGACAGCGGTGTGGAGGGTAGGCCGGTGAGCGAGGACAAACGGCAGGAAGCGTCCTGGTTGTGGGGGTCACGAGAGCTGGTCTGAGGCCGGCGGAGGAAAGCGCTGTGTCCGCCAGCACAGGGGGAGCTGGTGGGCGCCTGTCACAGGGGCTTTGGGTGCGGCGAGGCACGTCAGCCACGTGGGAGTCTTCTGGTTTCTGGCTTGAGTGACTTGTTCGTCAGGACAAGACGGCCGAGTGGGGCAGTGTCAGCAGTATCCACTGATACGGAGAGCCTCCGACCTGTCCTGAGACGTCAGAACTGTGGGGGTGGGAAGGACTTCTGGGTCCCAGGTTTGTCAGAAGGTATTTAAAGGCACTGAGTAGTGGTTACTGCACCTGTGGCATTTAGAGCGGTAGCTCCCCGAGTGTCTTCCCGGAACTTCCCTTGTTCTGTGAGTGGCACTCTGCCGGGAGGACTTTTTGGTCAGAGGAACTGGGGGAGTCCTGTATCCTGTACCCTCCTGCAGGAGGACATGGGCATACTTCAGAGGCGGAGCTCAAGGTCCTGCGGGGAAGGACCCTGTAAAAGTGCACTTAACCAGGGTTTCTAACGCTCACGGAGCACAGAAATCCTTTGTTCATGTGTCGCTGTGACTGGGAGCACGCCTGGGAGCCTCTGTGTGGGGAGAGGTGTGAGGACAGCTGCTGTGTGTCTGGCAGCAGGCCGCCCCTCGGTTCTTGTCCAAGGCGGAGTCCCAGGTGGGGCGGACCGTCCGCCAGACCTGGTCTAGGGCCCCAGGTTACAGGAATTGCCTACCATTAAAATTCAGTGTTTCTGATTGGGGGGTTCCTAAACAGTGTGCCATCTCTTGGAGCAAGAGCGACAACAACACAACCAGCTGAAACACACGTGGCAGAAGGCCAATGACCAGTTTCTGGAGTCTCAGCGTCTGCTCATGCGGGATATGCAGCGCATGGAGATCGTGCTCACGTCCGAACAGCTGCGGCAGGTGGAAGAGCTGAAGAAGAGAGATCAGGTGAGCGGCAGTTCCGGGCACGCGCTCGCTCTGCTGGTGCCCACGCAGCCTTGGCTCGGAGGCAGTGGATGCTCGCACCCTTTCAAAATGCGTGATAGCTGCATCAGAGGGATTTTGCTTCTCACCTTTAGAAGTGGCCTTGTCTGGGGGAAAAGAACTGATTCAGCAGTGCTCCTCTCTGGAAACTGCAGGACGCAACGGTGCATATTTCTGAGAAAATCTTCCTCCACGGCTCTGTCCGGTTCTCCCAGGGCTCTGGGATTCTGTTTGTCCGGGTCGCGTCTTTTGTGACGTTGCTCTGAAAGCCTCACTGGACGGTGACAGCATGGCAGGGGGGAGGGGCTGAGTGATCCCAAAGGATAGGAGTCCAGAGGGCTGCTCACCCGAGATCCTGTTTTCTCCTTACCTTTTAAAAAGCTACCTGAATTACATGAGTAAGACACAAATACATCTCAGGTCAAAAATGCAACAATAAATACAAGTGATAAAGGAGAATCTCCCCAGCCACCTCCCTTCCAGGAGCGAGCACTTCTGTCCTCAGAAGTCTTCCTGTGGAGGGCGGTCCTCCAGGGCATTTGTCTGCGTTCGGAAGCGGGTGTTCGGGTTGGTTCAGAGGTGGCACAGGGAACGTATTCTGTGACCTCTGCACCAGAGAGCTCTCACTCTCGCTCACTGCCGGGGTGGGCACACCGTGATGGACTCGATCCCTGCCCCTGTCCCGGCGCCCAGATGGCTTCCCGTTCTGTGTTCTTCATTTCAAACAGTGGCGCGGCTCATCTCCTGCACCGTGTTGTGCGTGGGTGCAAAGATCTCCCCAGGAGAGCTAAGTAGAAGCTTTTCTAGGTACTGTGCAGATTGTTTAGATTGCCTTGTATGACTTAGGCTAGATTTTGGTTTTCAGAAGTTTCATCCTTTTTAAAATTTCTGTCTTTAATTGTGACTCCTCTTCTGTGTAGACACAGCCAACTTAAGGATCGAAACTGTAAATGCTGGAACTGGTCACTTGGGACTGTATTAACATTTACTGAGGTTTTTCTACACGGTTTTTCCGCAGTGTGCGCAGGCTTTACCTGTAAAGCTTTGTGTCATGTAGTTCCCAGAACAAACAGACACTGCAGCGCCCCAGGTGCAGTGCGGCTGTTGGCAGATCCCAGGTTCGAAGCCTGTGCCCCCGACTTCCCGTGTGCCTGCCCTGTTCTCAGCCACAGCAGGATACTTGGGGTCCCTTGTGTGCCTGCCCTCCCTGGAGCCCTTGCTCACCCCTCACCCGGTTGGCAGACTCTCCGCACTGATCCTTCCAGATCCAGCAGGTGCTGCTTTTGTGGGCCCGTTTGCAGCTGCCTCTGCGGAGAGCGTGGTTTTGCTCCTGAAGAAGCTTGTGGCCTCCCTCCCCCCGCCCGTGCGATGCCAAGGCCATGTCCCTGCCCGCAAGGCCGTTCTGGGGAGCCCTGAGGTGCCTGCTCATCTGTGTCGTGCAGATTGTTACATCAACTTCAGCCATTCGTTTTGTGTTCCACATGAATTTGTACCTGTTTCTAGTGGCCGTGCCCTGCCTGCGTTCTGTAGTTGTCGGAGGGGACGGCCACGTAAACGCTCTCGGATCCCGTGACGGAGAGGGTGTGTTTTGTGTTGCTTTCTCATAGCGCACTCTTCTTGGAAGCGGCTTCCTGATTTCTCCTTTATGACAGGCTTCGTACTTTGTGCCTGTGGTGGTAAAACACTTTGTCAGGACCAGACATTCTGACAGTGATTACAAAGCAAATAAACTTCAGGGTCCAGTGTTCTCATGAAGCTTTGTTCCCTTTTATCTGTTTTGAGCGGCTAAAGAACTGTATGAATGGTGAAGTGTAGATCACCTGGGTGATGTATACATATATTTTCTTTAACTTCTAGGAGGAAGACGAACATCAGAGATTTCACAAGAGGAAGGACCATGACAGAACAGAGGTTGAGGAGGAGGCAAAAGCCCCAGCTGTGTGTGCTTTCGCACACGAGGAGTCTTCAGCCCAGCTGTCGAATGAGGAGGTAGGGTGAGTCTGTCGTTAGGGCCCCGTGTCCATGACGTGGCTGTGTGCGTGTGGGAGTGTGGAGCTGGAGCGATGGTATTCTGTCTTACCGCATCGGTGGGCTCACGGCCAGGGCTCCGGAAACATGGGGGTCCTCTTACCATCACTCAGCCACGTGCAGGCTCTTTTTCCAGTGGTTCTCAAAGTAAGGCAGTGGAAGGGAGCTTAAAGGACACCTGCAAAATCTCTGTGGGGTGAATAGTAAATGTTGCCAGTACTTTGGCTTTTACTTTAAAATATGAGCTCAAGCCCTGAAGCCCCGAACCCCCCACAGCACATGCTTGTGTATCAACGGATCTGAGGCTGTGGGCTCTGAGGAGTCAGGTGGAGTGGGGAGCCCCGGATGTGGAGAGGGGTGCTCCTGTGGCCTCGGGGCCCCTTGCCTCCCATCGGGGGTCCTGTCTGCAGTCTCTCGGCCCCCTGCGCGCCAGCATTACTGTCCCCTTCCCTTGTGGGAAGTGCAGCTGTGGCCAGGCCGCTCCCCTCCTCGGAGACCACACAGGCTCCCGTGATGGGCATGACAAGGTTCCACTTCCTGCTTCACACCATTCCAGCCGCAGTTGCCATCCCGTCATGCTTGCACGCTGGCTCCTTCTTCCGCCGTGCCGCCTCCCCTGCTCGCTCATCTTTAGGACGCAGGCTGACTGTTACCGCCTTCGGGATAAGAACGAAGGCCCCTGGCCTTCGAGCCCAGCGTGGCACAGAAGGGCCTGCACCACTGGGTGACCCTCTGTGCCTCCCATGCTCCCCACGTCTTCACAGCCGGACCTGTCTCCGTGCTGGCCAAGCTCACACGCCTCGCGCCCACTGCCCCCAGCCCCGTCTCCTGGCCGATCAGATCAGGGTCTGTTCCCCCTTTCAGGGGTACCGTGTGTCTGTGTAGTTGGCACGTGTACGCTCAGCCCTATGTAATCTGCTTCCTGGTGGCTTATATTTCCATGTTTATGGATTGTTGGACGTGAAAGTTTTAAAAATATCCTAGCGGACACTGAAAAGGATGATGTAATTGTTTTTCTACATTCTTTGTTTTGGGTCGTACATGAGAACCACTTGGCCTGATTCTGCTGTGCATTTTTTTAATGGTCAGACTCCCAGGAGAGTGTTTCAGCTTTTGGGTACTGCCAAGTATTATGTGGTTTCTGTGCGCAGGAATGTTTGAAAAAGTTTCAGACTTTTCAAAAAATATTTTAGCAGGAAAACAGGAAAGAGATTTGTTAGAATGTACAGTGAAATATTTAAAAAATTTTTTGATTCCGTCTTCATTGGTCTGTAGTATATATTGTGCGTAACATTTCCTGACATTTGAAATATATTTTAGATTTTCAGATCTGATATTTTACAGTTTGAATGTGGAATATGCTTGTTTTGTATTGAGACTCATGACGATTTACTTTCGCCTGTTGATGTAAAGTTCAGAGTGGCTGCTTCGGAGACTTAGTTTTATGGCTAAAGACGATGAAAATTTGTAGGACCTGATACCTTCTTTAGTCTGATGTGTGGAGTATCCTTTTCTCACTACAGAAGTAATGTGTGTTCGCCATGGGAAATGTGGAAAGTACAGAAAGGGCCTACGAAACAAGAAGAGCTTCTGGGTGATTCTCCTGCCCAGACATGGCCTCCACTAGCGTTCTAGTGCAGACCCCTGCTTCCTTCTTGTTTCTTTTCTCTGTTTCCAGAGTTAACGTGGGTGTTTCTATTTTCACTTTTTAGGCATAACTCATATTTTAACTCTAAATAATATTTTATGTAAATTTTTTGCTCTTAAATCTATCTTAGAGGTTTTGGCGTATCAGTAAACGTTTTCCCACAAGTGGTATTTAAGAGCTGACAGCATTTCGGCAAGCACATGCCCCATAATTCCATTGTAATTGATTTATGCCCAGGCCTACAGGTCCACGCCATTGGAAAAAATGTGTAATGTGTAATGTTGCTCACGGTGTCCCTAGAAGTGAGTCACGTGCCCCGTGCAGAGCCATGTGCAGATACGGCAGCACTGGGTCACAAGGCATGGGCAAGAGCAAGTGGACAGCACAGACCCCAGGCATTATGGGGACTTTCGAAGGCAGGGGCAGGGCAAACCGCACAGGGCTGGCTGGTTTGAGGAATACCAGGAGGCGTGGTATAGAGTCTGTCCTTGGTTTCCTGGTGCCTGGCCCAAGGTTGATTTAGGGCGAGGGGCGTACTGGCGTGCGGCTGTGAGGGCAGGTAAAGGAGGTGGTTGGGGGCTGGACACGGGATGCGTCAGGTGTATGTGTGAGGCATGTTCGTAGGCGACTTGTGTCTTAATCGGAGGAGTCAGGTGGCTTGGAGGGACCGTCTCTCCCTGGCCAGCAAGGTCCTCAGAATGGGAAAAACATGGTAAAACAGAAAATGAAAAATGGGATTGACAGACTAATAGATTGGTTCCATCTTTCACTAGTGTGGGAGTTTTCCTCATTATGAGGAACAGCATAATGCTGTTGCATGTAATTCTTCCCTGAACAGAACTCACCCTGGACTGTCCTGATTGCTCCCCTTAGTGCAAGCTATGGGGAAAGGACCGCCGAGTTTAAGGGCATAGATGTTTTTTAGGTATCGGCACATACTGTTGAGTCATCTTTGAGAAACCCCCCACAGTTCACGCTGCCCCGGGAGTGTGTGCCCCCTGTGTGGTCGCGGGCTCCGTGGTCTGGCGTGTTTCCTGCCGCTGCCCCCTCCCCTCCTCCATGTCCGTGAGGCAGCGCTCGCGGGAGGCTCCGTCGTAAGCCAGCAGCAGGGATTCCCGCCCCGGCTTGTATCGGGCACTTACTCGGGACCTCGGCTGTAGCTACAGACTAGATGTGTGTTCCTCAGCCATCTGAATCTCGCAGATGAAAAACATCTTTATACAGAAAGAAATGGAGGAATTCACTTAAAATTTTTGTATATCAGTCTTTTCCAGTTCATAAAGGAAAAGGCGTTTAACAACAAAAAGTAGACGGGGTATTATCTTGAAACAAAGGCTGGTCCTTTAAATCGAATATGTTGAATTTTAAGAAACACTTGCACGTTTCCGGTTTTCTGGGTTTCTGGGTTTCTGGGTTTGCTGGTCACTGTGCGGCTGCCTCGTAGGGCACACTGCTGTGCTGTTCACACTTCGGAAACACACTGCCCTGCGTGTCTTTTTAATTGAGCTGAAATTCACACGTCCTAGAATTAACCACTTGAAGTGTGCACACACCATGTCTGTCTAGGTCCCCCACCCCAGGGGACCGCACGTCCTCCAAGGAGTCACTCCCCGGCTTCCTTTCCCCTCAGCCTTTGGCATCCACTGACTGGAGTTACTAGTTCTGGACACTCTGTGTACACGGAACCACATGATGTGTGTTTTTTTACTTGCTGCACCCACTTGACATGCTTGTGACACCCTCCGGCATTCGACGTTATTCTCATTTCCCTTCCACTCAGGCTACTCCTTCCTCCGTCCATCCCCAAAGTGGACGGAATTGGTGTTTCTTGGGGCTCTGTTCTCAGCTCCTCCGTCCTGCAGACCCATCATGGGTGTTCCAAATTGCTGTTGTGACTTTATCATTATGTGGTGCTTCCTCTCTGGCCTCGGTCTGAAGACTTCTGGTCCCGGGGTTGGGTGCACGTCTCCGCGCGGGCGGACGAGGAGCACCTCACGTTTGGTGCACGTGGCACTGGGCTTCGGGAGACCTTCCCTGACCCCGTATCTGGGCTCAAGCCCCCACCTTGAGCCCCCAGAGCATTCACGGAGCTCTAGCCTGTCATCTCGTCACATAGGGTATTTTAGCTGCCTGCTTGCTTGCTTGCTTTTTTCATGGAACTGCACACATGTTGAGGTCAGGGTTTGCTCACAGCCGTGTCCTGAGCGCCTGGCTTAGTGTCCAGCATATAGAAGACACTCGGTAAACGTTTGTTCAGTGAGTATGGGAAGGGAACATGCTCAGGATTATCGTATGTAACATGTGGCAAACATGTTTATGATACGGTCGTTTTTGTCTCTGAAGTACAGAGTCGTCTGACTTGGCCACGTGTGTTTTCACATTTCAGGAGCATTTAGATAGCACCCACGGGTCAGTCCACTCGCTGGATGCGGACTTACTGTTGCCGTCTGGAGACCCGTTCGGTAAATCGGACACGGACATGTTTAAAGACGGACTCAGGAGAGCACAGTCTACCGACAGCTTGGGAACCTCAGGCTCACTGCAATCCAAAGCTTTAGGCTATAACTACAAAGCAAAATCTGCCGGAAACCTGGACGAATCAGATTTTGGACCGTTGGTTGGAGCAGATTCGGTGTCTGAGAACTTTGATACTGCCTCCCTTGGGTCACTGCAAATGCCAAGTGGGTTTATGCTAACCAAAGATCAGGAGAGAGCAATCAAGGCCATGACACCTGAGCAAGAGGAGACCGCATCTCTCCTCTCCAGTGTCACCCAGGGCGTGGAAAGTGCTTATGTGTCCCCCAGTGGTTACCGCCTGGTCAGTGAGACCGAATGGAACCTCCTGCAGAAAGAGGTGAGCTGCCCTTCGGACTTCCTCTCTCTCGCTCGCTCTGCAGGATAGCGGGTAGCTGTGGGATTTATTGTCGGTTCACGAGATACCCCTGGAGTCCCTGCACACACGTGACTCCCAGTCCAGGTGGCTGTGGCCGGGGAGGGAACTGACTGGCCGATCACACTGGCTGTGAACCCCCCCTCCCCCTGCCCCCTGGAGTCCCACCTGAAGTGGAGCACAGGCAGCTTTATGTTGGAGGAGTCTAAATTTGGTTTGCTGTGCACTTGTCTCCAATCTCAGTGTACATCTCTCCTGGAGAGCTGGAGCGCAAATGCTTGTCAGCAGTCGATGAGCCAGCACGTCCGTGTAAGGAGGGGGCAGAAACTGTGGGAGAGAGAGGTTCATCTTCCTCCTAAGCGTGTGTGCAAACTCAGAAGTAGGATTAGGAGCTAAGCTTTATGCTTTGCGCAGTGGCTCACGGGTTCACACAGCCCTGTGTTCCGGCTTCAGGATGATAGTGCCATTGTCCCCAGCTTTACAGGGGAGGGCTTTGCTTCAGGCCGCGGGAGTTGTGCAGGTGTTCCCGGGAACTGGGAGCAGGGAGATGGGGGTCAGGGGCCAGGTTCTCTGACTCGCAGTGCTTTCTTTCACGGGACCCACGTCTCCTGAAGGAACTGTTGAGCAGTGAGTGGAACCGCAGACGAAGCCTCACAGCAGCCGCCCCCCCCTTGGTCTCACGCAGGACGTGTAGCTTATGGGGTGGCGGCTTGTGGTTGGAGCCGGGGCACTGGCCCGTGGGTGCTGGTTGCTCCTGGCCGAGGCCCCTCTCCTGGTGGTGTACTCACTCACAGTGTGTGGCTCTCGGCTTGGGACCTGTGGCCTCGTGTTTTCCTCCAGTGCCGTATCTCGTGGCCCTTGTTTCATGTCGTGCTTGTATTGGCGTTTATGGCGTCTTAGAATCCAACCCTATATTGCCATAAATTTCTGAAGACATTGTCTACCCCGTCCCTGTTCTCCTCTGAGTAACGTAGGTACGACTGCATGTGTTCAAGTATGCGATGTGGAATTATGTTGTTCTGCCTGATAAGAGGTCATTTTGGTGCCTTCAGGTACATAACGCGGGAAATAAACTTGGTAGACGTTGCGATATGTGCTCCAATTATGAGAAACAGTTACAAGGGATTCAGATTCAGGAGGCTGAGACCAGAGACCAGGTGAGTTTCTTTTGGCATGCCAAACTGCTGATGTTGTCCTTCTCACCGGAGGCACAGAAATAATGGCTTCTTCCCTCCCATTTGCTTGGTGAAGTATATCTGTGTGAAATACGAAATAAGCCGGTTTGTGCAGCGTCAGCTGCATCCCTGGGGGGCACACCAGGACCTTCCCTTCTGTCCCTTCTGTCTGGGCTTGGTTAGCTCGTCTAGCACCATGCAGGCCGGCTCTGCTCTCGCAGGGCCAGGAGCACCGGGGCATCGGATCTCGCTGCCTGCTCTTCCTGCCCGCGGCCGCCGGCCACGTGGTCAGGAGCGTGCGCCTGTGCACAGTGCTCCCCCACGCGGGGCCTCACGGACGGGAGGGGTACTGTTGCAGCAGCTGACTGGGCAAAGCTTAGTTGAATATCATCTTAACCATTATTTAGAGTCTTCATTGCTTATTGCCTACTTCTTGTCAGAAATCTGTTGAACTGATTGAGGTTAGTTTTCAGGAGCACAGAAATTAAGATTTGGTAGATTTTGTATGCAGAGATTGACAGGTACCTTTCCAAATATAGTGTCTAATGATGGATTCCTTGAGAACATTTAGGGAATGTGGAATTTCAGGAGAGTAGGCTTGTGAACGGATATAGAAGGAAAATTTTTTTTTATATTTCCGAATTGTTATTTGATTATTGTAGAGATTGTTCCCTTAGTTCCCTTAAAATAAAGTAAGCAGATTAGAATGATGGCTTAATATTTTCAAATGCCATTGGCTTTCATTTCCTCCGTATGTACTAGTTTCTGTAGATGCTGGAAACATAAATATCTAGAGGTGCAGGGGGGCGTGTATAGCCTCACTGTGCGCTCAGGGAAGGCAGCGCTTGAGCTAGGTTCGTTTTAGAGCTGGAATAAAAATCAGGAGAAGTGGGAAAGGGTGTTCAAGGACAGGAAAGGTGCGCGAAGGAGCAGTTATGAAGGGGACCGCTGTGTTCTGGAAGCACGAGTCGCGCATGGGCTGGGCGGGGGGCCTGGGAGGGGGCAGAGCGCTAGAGGGGGAGGCCGGCGTGAGACCACTGAGGGAGCGGCGCTGTGGACGGCGTTTGGGCTCTGCCCTGAAGACTGTGGGACACGTTTAGAAGCTCCAAGTAGGGAAATAATATGATTTGACTTCTGTTTTAGAGAAAATCATAGTGTTAGTGTGGGTTGCAGATTGGAGGCCGAGGATAGCCCAGACTAAGGGGGCGGTGCCCCGGCCCGCAGGACCAGGCAGAAGAGCAGACCTTCTCGGAGGAGGTAACGTACGTGAGAAGGGGTTTGTTAACCGTAGAGCACGGCTCCGGCCCCGAATGAGGTCATTCGTTCTGAATTGACCGATCAGGAAGAAGAAAGGTGAGGTTTTTAACATTTCTGGAGCTAGGGCTTTTTTTTTCCATGAACGAAAGAATCCTCAGGAACTTGTCCCGATTGGCATTTACAATTGCGCAGGTGAAGAAACTGCAGGCGATGCTGAGGCAGGCGAACGAGCAGCTGGAGGGGACGGCGAGAGAACGGCTGGAGCTGGAGGGCGCTCTGAGTCGCAGCGCCCAGGACGCCGGCCACCAGGTACGCGGGGCCGGGGCACCCCCACGCCGCCCGCCCGGACGCCCACGCGGCCCAGAGCCGGCGGCTCTGCAGTCACAGCCCTGTCTCTCCCCCGGGCCTGCCCGGCAGCTCTGTTTTCCCTCAGGGAGTAAAGATCTCTTCCGGATCTGTGCCTGCTGTCGGCCTCACAGATCTTTGAGGAGTAACTTCGTAAACGACTGCGTAACGGATGTCAGCAAGCTCTCATTTTTGTTTTCAGTAGGTTTTTCTGCTGCACACAAAAAACTTCCCAACAGGAGTGATACTTTTTAAGTTCCCCTGGACTTATTAAATGTATGACAGAGAAAACTCAGACCTGCAGGACAGACCCGGCACACCAGCACTCCCCTCCGCGTCCCCGTCAGGACCGCATGGCAGGGCGTGAGCCCGCGTGCCAGGCCCGCCCCTCCCTGGCTTCTGACCCCATCAGCTGAGTCCGCGTGTGTCGTCTGGTCTTCCTCATGCGGCGTCGTGAGGCTCTTCTCACCCGACGCTGGGGCGCTGGCTGCTTCCCCGTGCTTGTCGTGCGCCTGAACCGTGTGCGGATCTGTCAGTCTGTCCATCCTGACATATGCGGAGTAATTCTGCTGTGAAGTTTCCGGATGGGTCTTGTGGCACGTGCCGTGCCCGGGTCGGGGTGTTCAGAGCGCACTCCGTGCATAACTGGGTAACAAGCCAGACAGTGTCCACAGCGGTCGTCCACATGTACACTCCCACTAGCACGCACGGGGGGTCCCTGTGGGCCCATCGTCCTGGTAGCTGGTTGTGGTGCTTCACGGAGGCTTCGTTTGCATTTCCCTGAAGACCACCCGGGTTACGTGGCTATCTGTGTGTGTGTGTGTGTCCTCTCAAGTCTTATGCTGATTTTCTATTGGATTGTCTAGTCTTTGTTTTATTTATCTGTTTTTGGTTCTTTTTCTGATTTGTGAGAAGCTCTTTATACAATTGTACTAGAGCCTTTTGGTGACTTGTGTGGCACACGTCTGCTCATCAGTATTTTATGTTTTCATTATTTTAATGGTGCCTTTTCATGAACAGAAGTTCTTGACTTTCATGTAGTCAAATTTATCCATCTTTTCTTTATGATTGGTGATTTTTGTTCCGTTTTTTAAAAGAATATTTACTTGGGGCGCCTGGGTTGCGCAGTCAGTTGAGCATCCAACTCTTGATCTCGGCTCAGGTCCTGACCTCAGGGTCGTGGGACTGAGCCCCACGTTGGGCTCTGAGCTCAGTGGGGAGTCTGTTTGAGATTCTTTCCCTCCCTCTTCCTCCCCCTCTGTTCCTCTCCCTGCTCATGTGCTTGTGCTCACTCACTCTCTAAATAATAAAAATCTTAAAAAAGAATATTTTCTTACCCTGGTGTTAAAAAGATGTTTTTATATATTTTTGTAGAAGCTTCATTGTTTGTAGTCACATTTATATCTAAAAATCCATCTAGAACTGACTTTGCTCTAGAGGCTGTATAGACAAGGGTGAAGTTTTATTTTTCTGTATGGAGAGCCGGTTCCCGTGCCACTCAGGTTCCTACTGCTCTGCAAGGTCACCTGTGTCATTCATCAAGTGAATGTGTGGGGGGCGTCAGTTTCAGGACTCTGTTCTCTTCAACTGGTCCGTTTGTCCGTTTCTATGCCACCTTCTCTAGCCCTCGTCCCCAAGAACGCCCCCCCCCCCCCGCTCTTCCGCTTCGGGGACCCTGCCCTGGCGCTGGGATCAGAGTCTCGGTCTTCGTTGCCACGGAAGTGGGAAAGCCCCCCGTGAGCAGTCAGTTCACTCCTGGGTGAGTCGCTTCTTCCCCTGGTGACTCCCTTCTCTCAGCTGCCTGCCTTTGCTTATTTTTCAGAGTCCTGGGGTAGCTTTTGGATTTATCCAGAGTTTTTAGTTGTAATCAGGGTAGAGAAAGGCGGCTGTGGGCCTCGTCCATCTTGGAAGTCTCCACTCTCTCATATTTTTGTTTATTTAGACATCTTTTTATTTCCACCTTCATCCAAGGAGGATACTTGGCCGGCTGTGGCATCCTGAGCACTTACACTGTTCTCCTCTCGCGCTTGGAAGTTACTGGTTTGCTCTGGCTTCCCAGTTTCTCATAAGAAGTCTGCTGTCGGTCTTACTGTTGCTCCTTTAGGTAAAATGTTATTTTTTCCCCTGGCTATTTTAAAGGATGCTCTTTTTGGCTTTTGTTTTCAGCAGTTTTACTGTGCTGTACCTAGATGTATTTTTTTCATATTTCTCCTGTTTGGGATTCTCAGAGGGTTTCTTAGATTTCTGAATTGATGTCTTACATCATAATTGGAATAGTCTCAGCCATTATGTATCTTTTAAAACTTGCTTTTATTGAGATATTACGTACAGTAAAGTGCGTAAATCTCAAGTGTAAAATTGGGTGAATTTTAACATGTGAAAAAATTTACCAGGGCGATCATCACCTGGATCAAGATACAGACTTTCTGATACATCGCGCTGTGTCCTGCTGAAGGACAGAGCTGCCCGCACAGAGAGGCAGGCGGGGTTCTGACTTCGAACACTGTTTCGCTCACTCGTGAACTTCCTGTAAGTTCAGGGGAATCCTGTCACCCCATCTGGGCTATTCGATTCTTCTGTGTGTGAGGCTCCTGCATGTTGCTGGGTACATCAGTGGTTAGAGATCCCTGCTGTGTGCATTCTGTTACACGGATGTGGCATAATGCATCCAGTGCAGGTGGGGACACTTGCGTCGTTTCTAGTTTTGGCTTTTGTGCACATACATTTTCTAATGCTCCTGTGTGTGTCTTCGGTGGACATGTGGCCTCATTTCTCTGGAGCGTCCCTCAGAGTAGATTACAGGGTCTCTGCATTGGCTTACTTTTAGCTCCACTGGGTTGGCGGTATTTCTTCCAATAGTTATATATGTTACACCTGCGCATTGTGGCTACATGGCTTTTTAAGGCTCTTTTGTATTTTCTTTTTTGTCTTTATTTTCTTCAGATGTGTCTTACAGCTCACCAACTTTCTCTTCAAATGGGTCTAATCTGTTAAAACTCATCCATTGAAATTTTTAACTTAGATAATTGATTTTTTTTCTGTTTATCATTTCCTTTTGGTTACTTTCCATTGTTTCCAGTTCTCTGGTAGTTCTAAATTCTGTCTTTTAAATCTCTGGACATTTTAAAGTCTGTAATAATTCACAAATCTGGATTCATTTTAGATCTGTTTGTATTACCTGTGTTGTTTTTATTATTTCTTTTTGTTTTTATCCTTTGTGCATTTTTACTTGAGTGCTAGACATTATATGTGAAAATGTTGAAATAATATAAAGCCATTTTCTTGGGGCGCCTGGGTGATTCATTCGGTGAAGCGTCTGCCTTAGACTCAGGTCGTGATCTCAGGGTCCTGGGATCGAGTCCCGCGTCGGGCTCCCTGCTCAGCGGGAAGCCTGCTTCTCCCTCTGCCTCTGCCTCTGCCTCTCCTCCTTGCTCGTGCTCTCTCTCTCTCAAATAAATAAATAAAACTCTTAAAAAAAAAAGCCGTTTTCCTGATGAGAGGCAAGCAACTAGTGGGCCATACAATTCTGGAGCACCTTCATCCGGCCACAGGAATTGAGATTATATAAAGTTGCAAAGATCAGGTTAAAGTCTTCCCTAACCCTCTGGGGACCCAGTCCACGGTGCAGCGTGTTTCCCAGGCTCCCTTTGCACCGTGGGCCCTGGACTCTCATGTCTGCCACCCCACCCTGGGGCTCTCAGCTTCGTGGTGTCACGTGTGTTTCTCTTGGAACTGGCACGCACTTCTAGGGAAGAGCTGTTCCCGATGCCTCTTGACTCTCCACACGGCCTCCGTCTGGTCCGGGGCTCTGTGAATCTTTTTTGCCCTGTTCTCCAGTGCCTTCAAGTAGATACCGTTCATATTTTTGTCTGGTTTTCCTAATTCTCAACAGGAAGTTTGTGTCCCATGACCTGATCTGCCAGTACTGGGAGCAGAGTACTGGCAATAATCATGTTCTCAATGTCCAAACACATGGGTGTTGACTTATTTTATAATTGTTATGTATGAGTCCCCAACTCTCACAGGACCCCTCTCAGAAACATTAAAACTAAGGGAGTTGAGAGTTCAGTGACGTTAATCATGTGTTCATTGCTTTTAAGAAAATCATTTTGGAAGGAAACTAGTTCAGAGAAGATCCATTTATGCTTTACACTGTGCACTTTTTTTTTTGTGGGCAGAGTTCAAAATTTTTATTGATTTTTTTTTTTTTTTCTAAAAGCTCCTTAAAGGATAACATAAGTAGGCCATGTGGATTGACATCTGTGTCTAGAGATCCATACGGCACCGTCCGTGTACGGCAGTGCACGACCCTGGGGACCTCTGCTGCCGGCCCCATGTGACGTGAAGGGCTGAGACACAGCAGAGGCACACGCGTCTGTGGAATGAGTGATGATGGGTTACGATGAAGGAAGAAGACATCAGTTCTGGACATGAAATAAGCAGGGGATGGAAGGGTTCGTGTCAGAATCACCAGCTTCCTAACGATATTGTCTATGTGCATTTTTGTCTTTTAAGATCTCTGCACTTGTCCTAAGAGCCCAGGCGTCTGAGATCTTACTTGAAGAGTTACAGCAGGGGTTTTCCCAGGCAAAAAGGGATGTTCAGGAGCAGATGGTAAGTTAACATTTAAATTAGCATTAACCGTGTTAAATAGATTGCTTTGTGTTCGGTCGTGAGACCCTCCTTGCTATGACTGTGTCTCCCTGGCCCATTGGCCCCACTGTTCCTCTGTCTGGGGCCGAAGCAGCCTTCGTGATGGACAAACCTGTGTAAAGACCTCACTTGTTTTTTAAACCTGCCCCCCAACCAAAAAACACTCTCACCTTTAACGTACTTTACTTTTCTGATTTGGGCAACCTCAACAGAATAAACTGTTGACTAATAGTTGGTTCCAAATACAAGGCGAACATTGAAATCTCCCAAAGCCCCCGCAGGTGGAGCTTTTGAACCGTCCTTGTACTTCTCCTGACCGGCTGATTGATTGAAAGTAGCCTCATTAGCCTCACAGGCGTTGACATGTGCACCATCACCGCTGTGCCGCGGGGGGCTTCTGGAGGCTATCTGCCTTGGGAGGGACGGGGCAGACAGCTTCTGGAAGAAGAGCTGGCTGGGACCCCTGCCGAGGAGCTCCCCAGACTGGAGCCTCCTTCCTCACCAGGCTTGTTCCATTTGCCTGTTCTTCCTTCTCCTCGAAGCTGGAACCTGACACCTGATGACCCTTTGTAGGTGATGGCAGAGTTGGCCCTGCTGGGATGATCCCACAGAGCTTTCTCTCGTCCAGCTCCGTCAGCGACGGTGGGGGGAAAGCCTCTGGCTCTGTGGGAATGGGAATGGTTTGTTTTTGACCGGCAGCCCGTCAGCGTCTGAGTGTCTTTTGAGCTGATCCCTAAATACTAGCCCTGGTCTCTTGAGGAGCATCTCATTCTAATCATTGATCAGGGACTTCCATACCTTTTCATTGATCAGAGAATACGAAATGATAACCGTCAGTGTAAAAATCACTGCTAGATGCCGACAGAGTTTCAGTGTTTAGCTCCTTTCCCCCCTCTCCTCTCTCCCCTGCTTGCCTTGTCAAGCCCGTGTGCCTTTGCCAACACTTCCGAGTGGACTCCACTTAAAACGAATGCGTTGCACGTCACACAGAAGAAGTGTTCAGAGTAGGGTTGGGGTCCTGCCCGACCGTCTTCTTGATTTGATCTTCGAAGGTTCTTGTAGCGAGGAAGAGGGACTCCGTTTCTTTGTCCCTTCACACAGGAGCAGCTATGGCCATGCCTGGGATCTTAGCATCTCCCCAACAGTGTCTTTGGAAAAATGTCCATCTTGAGTGGCTTATGGATTGAACATTCCTAACGTCTTCAGTGAGACTTATCAGTGGTCAGTATTTGGCCACATTTTCATGTGTACTGCTGTGTTTTCTCCATCTCTTCCATCTGTGGGTGTGTGTGTGTATTTTCTGAGCCGTTAGGAAATCAGTTGCAGACTCTGTGCCACTCGGGAATATTTGTGCATGCATTTCCTGAGAACAGAGAGGTGATTCTACTCCATCCTTAAAATGTGACCATGGTCCCCAAAGTGCGTGGCTGTTTGTAGAGGTGGTTTCAGTTTTTTATTCTGATTTTTTGATGGAGGAACCAGTCAAGGGTCACATATTATTTTTGACTGTCTTGTCACTTTAGTCTCTATTAATAATCTAGAACAGTCACCCCTTTTTTTGGGGGGGGTGTTTTGTGACATTAGCATTTTTGTGGAGCCCAGACCAGCTGCCTCTTAGGATCATGTGTCTGGTTACTCCTGCGCGATTTGGTTCAGGTTAGAGGTCTGGGCGCCCACGGTACAGAGATGCAGCACGTCAGTGGGGGCTCCGAGCAGCAGGGGGGTGCTCAGTCCTGTCACTTGGTTGGGGCAGGGACACCATAGTTCCCAAGCGACCACTTTAGTGCTGCCAACAGCAGAAGTATTGAGTGAGGTTCCGTGTTTCTTTGTAGCTCTTGCTCTTTGAATGTATCCCAGCTAAGAATTTACAGTCAGCCTGCTGTGTTTCCAAAGTTACTTGAATTAACTATTTCCTTTGTGGTTATGTTGCTAGTTTGATACGTGGTGAGCTGCATTTGTTCCTGTTTGTATTACATTTTCGGATTTTCCTTTTTCTTTTTTGATTTACTTTTTTTTGGAACATGTAACATGGTTCGTAAGTCAAAACTATAAAAATGGATACATGTTCCGATTTCTTCCATACCCCCTTCCATGTATGATCATTTTAATTTATTTTTGGTTTATCCTTGTGCTTTTGTCTTTACGAAAGTAGCAACTATGTACATTTTATTCTTTCCCCCTTTTTCATGTCCCAGAGAGTGGAATGCTAACATATTGTTTGTTGTAAATGGGTTAAAAGTGAGCATAAAACACAGTTGATTCTGGTCTGAAGATAAGAGCCAGCAAAATTAACCAAAATTTATGTGTGACCTTGCATGCCTTCCAGCAGCCTTTCTGTCCTTCAGGATGCAGCGATCACCTTCTCTGGGAAATGACCTTGAGCCTCTCCCCTCAGAACCCCTGCGTCCTTTGACCCTGCTGCCCCGTTCTCTGTCCTAGCGCTTGCACTTGCCCTGGGTTGTCACTTTCCTGAGCCCTGTGAGCTTCTCCGGGCGGAGGCTCTGGCTCTTATCTCTGTGTCCCCGTGTGCAGCACAATGCCTCGTACGGCGTGGCAGCTGCTAAAGGAATGTTGGAGCAGTGAGTCGTCTACACTTATACATACATTTAAGTTAAACGATTGAGTATTAAAAATTAGCAGAAGTCAAACACTTTTGTAGAATTTTATTGTACACTCAAATTAGCGGGAATAACTTTTATATTGATTCAGATTCTCATTACCTAAAATTATACTGCACGTCTGCATGTAGAGGTAGGAGCCTGTCCCATTTTAAGAATGAGCTGCTCAGGTGTCCTGTGGGTCCTAAGCATGGATCCTCCTGATGACTTCCAGTATTTGGGGTCGTTGGGCCACTCACAGAGATCCTGAGCTGATTGTGCATATATATGTATGTTCTGTGTACACACGCACGCACGTATGAAGGAGGTGGTCTTTCGCTCTCCCTGCTTCTGGTGAATGTGTGCTGTGAGGAGACGGGTTGTTTTGCAATATGTGCTGCATTTGCTGTAAGTCCTGCTGCGCCGGCGCAGGAGATACAGAGGTATCGGGGAAGAGATTCAGTACTTTGAAGCTCTTGATGGAGACCGTGGAGAATGGGCTCAGAGGCTTGCTTCCTGCCTGCCTCCTTGAGTAGAAGAAGACTGCAGATAGAGGCGTCTCTGGGCGGCTTCTTGTCAGTCCTACAGGGCGTTATCATGCGCCCCCCGTCCTCGGCCCTCCTTTGGTTCGACCTGGGTTTTCTCTGGGGCAGCTCTCAGCAGACTGGACCCTCCTGTGTGGCTGTGATTACCGTTTGCGTTTCAGGCGGTGCTGATGCAGTCGCGGGAGCAGGTCTCAGAAGAGCTGGCGAGGTTACAGAAGGACAACGACAGTCTGCAGGGGAAGCATAACTTGCATGTGGCCCTGCAGCAAGCAGAAGACTTCGTTCTCCCAGATGCTGCGGAGGTAACTCGTTTTACCCGGGATCAAAGATGCAGACACATACATTTTCTGAAATGGCTGCCAGCCAATTCCGGTTTAAAACAGGCTTTATCGAGATAGAATTCACTTACCAAATAATTCACCCACCAAATAATTCACCCATGTAAAGTGTACAGTCCAGTGGTTTTCAGTATGTTCTCAGATGTGACCACAGTCAATTTCAGAACATGTTTATAACGTCAGAAAGAAGCCCCTTCCCCTTCCTGCTCCCCGCCGCCCTGCCGTAAGCAACTGCTCACCTCTCTTCCTCCTGTGGATCGCCCTGTTGTGGACTTCCATGGGACTGGAAGCCTACGTGTGGGTTGTGTGTGGTTCCTCCTCACAGCCGACTGTTGTCAGGGTCACGGTGCTGTAGAGCAGCGTCCGAACACCATCCCTTCTTGTGGCCACGTGGACGTTTTGTTTACCCGCCGGCCTGTGGCTGGGCATTCGGGGTGTCTCCATGTGTAAACATCCATGTGCACATTCGGGTTAGTTTGGGGGAGAGACCTCGGAGCAGAGTTGCGGGGGCCCGTGAGGATTTCTCCCGTCCTCACTGTACCTCTCACTCAGCTGACCCTGAGCGTCTTCCCGTGTGTTTACTGGCCGGTTGTCTATGTTCCTCGGAGAAGTGTCTTTTCAGATCTTCTGCTCATTTCTAAATTGGGTTATTTATTTTTTATTGTGGAGTTATATGGTTCTCTATATGGTCTAGATCTAAGTCCCTCACCAGAGAAACGATTTGCAGATCTTTCTCCCCATTCTGTGGATTGTCTTTTTCATTGCCTTGATGGTGCCCTTTGAAGCACAAAAGCTCTGAACTTTGAGAAAGTCTAGTTTATGTGTTTTCCCTCCTGCCACTCGCGCTCTCAGTGTGCCGAGAATCCTTGGCCGAATCGGTCCGTGAGTGACTCCGGCAGGACCAGACTGAGAGTGCACCAGAAATGAAATGTGTGAAGGGGTTGCCAGGCTTGGTTTTCTGTATCACACTGTAAAGGGTGAATGGCACCTGCCACCCTCCTGCCCTTACTTCTGTGACACGTCGGGTCACTTCTGTTCCTCTGTCATGGGGTGAATCTGGGCTGTGAAACCACCAGCTTCCCAGAGACGTTCCTGACCGTCTCCCATCCGTGTACTGGCTGGGCCTGAGATCAGACGGATCTGGCGCATTCACATCTCCTGGCCCTCCCCACCCTCGTGTTGCCCCATCATCAAATCCTTCAACATCAGCAAACCGCATCTGAGGCTAAACCTAAGGAGACTAAACAGTATAGGCAAGGAAGAGACTTCTTTGAGCAGTTTTCAAAATAAAATAGAGGTTACTTGTGAGATCTTTCAGTTTTTTAAAAAATATTATAGTTAATTATCTAAAAATCAACATTACAGAAATTTACAGTTTTGTAACAGTTTTCCCTGGTCCTGTCCCTGCAGATCCGACCTCTGCAATTTGGACCTCATTCTTTTTTTATTCCTGAATACATATTAACATCACTACTGGTTTTTGCTTTAATTTGCTCATGGGGCCACGCTGCTGACTTGCCACGAGCACCCCGTCTCTGCCCCTGCCCTCCCAACCCCGTGTCTCGGCGCAGGCCGCTGGTGCTCCCCTCTGTGACCTGGTGGCTGATCTCGGCAGAGGGAGTTGAGAGTTCGAGTGCTGCCAGCACGGCCACCTTCTGACGAGCGGTTCTCTGCAGGCGTGGGATCCTCGTTCCCCGGCTCCTAGACTGAATTCCTGGGCTGACCACACTTCCTAGAATGCTTGAAGGATGCCGCCAGTCGGCCTTGAGGCCTGACCCCTAGACCTGCTCCCGAGTCAGTCTTCGGAGGCTTTCCTTACCACGGTTTTCTCATGGCTCTTTTTTTTGCTGTTACTGATTTTACATACACCTGGTAGTTCCCTACGAAGCCCAGCGTTTACCTTAGAGGTGCTTTAGGATAGGATTGGATTTTTTTTAAAGAAGACAACCAAAATTTAGGGAAATAAATAGGATTTAAACTAGAAAAACGGGATCACCTTGGCAGGCCGCTCTTTGCCCCGGCCTCTGGCCCAGCTAGCACTTCGCTTGTGGCCGACGTTAGCAAATGCCAGTGTGTGAGGAGGTACGCTTCGTGCTCCGATTGCACGCCTGCTTCGCGCGGAGCGTACGCCTTCTGGGTCCTCACCCCTAGCAGCCCCAGATTTCACGGCAGATTGTGGGAGCCGCGAAGCCCTTCACAGTGATTCCCACACGGCAAGTCCCTTAACGTTTTTCTTTTCTGCTTACGAGCCAGTTTTGAGGGAGAGACGTGCAGTCCAACCGCACATTTCGGGCTGGAAAGGTCTTATTTCCGCGCCACGCTGAACGTCATCGCGGGGAGCCCTGAGGAGCTGGCGCTCCGTCTTAGGTTCCGCACCGTTTAAAATCCGCGAGTCTGGCGGCGGAAAATGTCGGGGGGCTCTCATGGCCTCTGCCGCCACAAACCCGGTGCGCCCTGGCTTCTCGGGTGCAGGCGCTGCGGGAGCTGGTCCTCAAATACCGAGAGAGCATCGTGCACGTGCGGACCGCGGCCGAGCACACGGAGGAGAAGCTGAAGGCCGAGATCCTGTTCCTGAAGGAGCAGATCCAGGCGGAGCAGTGCTTAAAAGAGAACCTCGAGGAGACCCTGCAGCTGGAGATAGAAAACTGCAAGGAGGAGCTCGGTGAGCGCGCGGCCGAGCTGCGTGGCGGAGTGCAGGGTCCCGGGGAGGTGGGCGGGGCCGGGGAGGAGTGGGCGGGGACGCGGGCTGTGGGCGGGGCCGGGAGGAGTGGGCGGGGACGCGGGTCGTGGGTGGGGGCCGATTTTGGGGTCATAAACAGTACTGTCTGGTTTTGGAATGTGGAAGACAGAAAATGGGTAGGGGCGGTCTAGGGAAAAATGAAGGGCTTTTCCGATGTTCTGATACATCCAGAGTAAATTCAGATTTAATTGGGACTTAAAAACGACAAAAATCCCCTATTTCGGGGAGTGGCGCTGGCTGCTCCTGGCAGGACCCCGCAGTGTCCCCAGAGCCCTGCTGGGCTGCCCCCCCACCGCCCGAGTTCGACGTGGTGCAGGACGCACTTGCCGCGTGGCCTCGCCCGTCCTTGAGCTCCGTGCTGCTGCAGGCGGGCTGGGGGTACTTGGGAAAGGGGCGCTGGTTTCCCGCGCTCAGTGTCTGACTGCTTCTTCATCCTTTGAGATCGAGCTTATGGTAGGAAGGGGTGTAAACGAAGAGAGCTCCAATGCAGAATAATCAGCGAATACTGACACTTCTCTTTCCCTTCCAGCTTCCATTTCTAGCCTAAAAGCTGAACTAGAGAGAATAAAAGTAGAAAAGGGACAGGTGAGTCTCCTGCGGGTCGCGCTAGTTCCATCCACAGCTGGGAGTTGTTCCTGGAAGACAGGCCCCGTCCCGCCCTCCGGGAGCGTCTGCCTGCTGCCCGGGCGCGGCGTTTGCCGGGCCTGCTCCGTGCGCCGGGTGCCCGCTGTGGTGGGGGGACAGGCAGGCGGGGTCTCTTACAAACGGGAGGGGATGTTTCTTGCTGGCTTGGGGTCCTCTTGACATCAACACTGCTGCCAACCGACCCCGTGACCTGCGCCCCCCCCGGCCGCGCCCTTTGTCCCACAGGCCCGGCCGTCCGAGCCCCCCGTTCACACCGTGTTTTCTCGCTGTCCGTGGCTTCCGCGGGGCGGCCGTCTTTCCTTGTAAAGCTGTTCGTCTCTTCTCGCGGCCTCCACACGCCCGCGGGCATGGGCTCTGTCCGTCTGCCCCGGGCTGCCGAGGCCCCGGCTGAGCCGCACCGCGTGTCCGTCCGTGTGCCCGTCCGCTGCCCCTTCCCCGTGCCCCTCGCCCTCAGCTGTGACGGCCTCACGCCCGCCCTCCACACGACCGCCTTCAGTGTCCCGGCTCCTCGCTGCGCGCCCTCCCCTCGCTCCCGGCCCGCTCTTGCTCCTGCAGGGAAGGGATGGCCTGCGTCCGCCGGCTGCTCTGTCGCCGCCCCCTCCCGGTCGTCGGCCCGCAGCTGTCCCCTCCTGATCTCTTCTCCGCAAACGTGCTGGGGTCCCCGGTGGCACTGCACGGCCTCCGGTCCCTCCACAGCCCCGCACAGTCTGGCCACCCAGGCAGACATCACCCGCTCCGGAGCGCGCCCCCTCTTGTCCACGTGCACCCCCCATCTGGGCTCAGACGTCAGTGCTCGCCCCGCGTACCGCACCAGCCTGATGTCTTTCTCTGCCTCCAACACGCACCCCTTCCAGTTCCTCTTCGTACTGAAGCCCAGGTGGTCCTTCAGAATTACTAGGTCACAAACACGACTGTCGCTGTCAAACCCCGTGCTCCCGACGTCCCCCGGGTGGAGCCCGTTTTCCCGGCCCGGGGCCTCTCCTGCATCTGCCTGCACAGCCTGGTGCGGCCGGGACTCACCCCAGTCCCGAGAGCCACGCGCTCCCCCGCTCAAGTATCTTCCTGCCTTCTCCCCTTACCACCCTCTCCTTCCCCTGGAGAGTTTTCTGTCAGGGGTCAGTGTCACGTCAGCTTTTCTGGCAGAATTAAACGCTGCTTCTCCGTGTTCACATGCCGTCGGTCCTGCAGCACACGTCTGTCTCCTGACTGCTCCGTCCCTGGGTCTCGGGACCTAGTAGGGACCTGATGGATGTCTGATGAAAGAAAGAGGGGGTCTTGAAGCCTGACCTGCAGGCGCACAGCGATGACAGGGTGGGGACAGGGTGGGGACAGCGTGGCCGCGGGCGTCCAGGGCCTGGGGCTGCTTCTCAGGCCCCAGGCACTTTCTCAGCTCGGCTTTCCCTTCCTTTCACAGCTGGAGGCCACCCTGGGAGAGAAGTCTCAGCAGCTCGAGGGCCTCCAGGAGATGAAAATCACTTTGGAGGAACAGTTAAAGAGAGAGGCTGCTGCTAAGGTGATATTTTTATTGGTAATTTAATAAAAGTAGCGCTAAGCACACGGGGTCGCATGCTGCCTGTGTAGGAGAGGACGTGGCGGCTTGGAGCAGCGTCCCCCGAGGGCTGGCGGGCTGGCCGCGGGCGGGGGTGGGGGGGAGGACCTTGTGAGAGTCAGCTCACCCCGCACGGCCCGAAGCAGTGCTCGCTCTCAGCCGCCGTGGGCCCCGTCCCCCCAGTACGTGCGGCCCGAGGTCAGCCCAGTGAGGAGCAGCCTGCGCGAGGCTGACTGCGGGGCCTGGTTCCGAGAACGGGTCCCCGCGAGCCGTGTGCGCAGACTGACGGATAAAGACACTGCATCCGTGTTCCTGGACCGTTCTGTGTCCTAAGGTTCCCGCGCGCTCCTACTGAAGGGTTTCCTTGCCGGGTGGACTGGGAGTTGCGGGGGCCGCCCGGGGCAGAGGCTGGCCTGTCGCCGTTGCTGCGGTAGCTCCAGTCGTAGCCCCGCAAATGCTGACGAATCGTGGTCCCGGGGCCGCTGGGGGTGAGCTGAGCAGTGGGTGGCTTTGTACTCGCACCATTTCAGGAGGACGCCAGCGGGCCGCTCAGGCAGCCGTGCCCGGGGAGGCGCTGGATTCCGCGCGGCTGTCGTCGCGGAGACGCAGAGCTCGGCTTCCCGGGCCTGTGGCTCCGGGGCCCTGCTCCTCACCGGAAGCTGTCTTGTAGGCGACTGTGGAGCAGCTAATGTTCGAAGAGAAGAACAAAGCTCAGAGGCTGCAGACGGAGCTCGATGTCAGTGAGCAAGTCCAGAGAGACTTCGTGAAGCTTTCTCAGACCCTTCAGGTGAGGACAGGACCCTTCCAGCCAGGCTGCTGCCTGCGCTGGGTTCCTCTCCTGGGTCCTGCTGGCCGCAGCACCGCCTTCCCTCCGCTCAGCGCCCCCTGAGCCACCGCCCCGCACCCCTCCCTTCGAGGCCCAGCCTAGGCCCAGCCTAGCGGGGTCCTCCCCGCAGAGCCTTATCGCCCCCCTGCCCGGCTGTGGTGCGCCTGCTGCCCTGGCCCTTGACGGACGCCTGTGGGGACATTCAGGAGGTGGTGCAGAACCCTCCAAGCTCCGGGTTCGATTTCCCCGAACTCAGCTGTGGAATCTGCGGGGTCGGGGGTCGTCCATGCCGCGGTCGCAGCACTTAGCCTGGGCCTGTCGCACAGCAGCCCCTGGGGAGCGAATTGCTCTTTGGTTTTTTTTTAAAGATTTTATTTATTTGAGAGAATGAGAATGAGAGAGAGAGAGAGAGCGCGCACATGAGAGGGGGGAGGGTCAGAGGGAGAAGCAGACCCCCCGCTGAGCAGGGAGCCCGATGCGGGACTCGATCCCGGGACTCCAGGGTCATGACCTGAGCCGAAGGCAGTCGCTCAACCGACTGAGCCGCCCAGGCGCCTGCGAATTGCTCTTTGACGGGCCCCGTGTCTGCCAGACCGACCCAGCTCGGGAAAATCCGGGCCCGAGGCGCACGCACTTGACTCCGTGTCACTTCCCAGGTGCAGCTGGAGCGGATCCGGCAGGCGGGCTCCCTGGAGCGGATCCGGGCGATCCTCAACGACACCAAGCTGACGGACATCAACCAGCTCCCCGAGACATGACACCCGAGCAGGACGCCGGCCTGCACCCTGGGTTTTTAACTCCTCTTAGAGCAACATTAATTATTTAACTCTTAACCGAAGAAGCCACAAGAAAGGGAGCCCGGAGCGATGCTTGCTTCCGGTGGGAGAGGACGCTGCGGCGTGGGAGACGTGCACGCAAGGACTTTCCCGTGGGGACAGACGGACACACTGGACTCGGGGGGGGGGTGGGGTCCGCTCGGTGACGGAGGAAGTGCTGCTTTATCCGTTTTCCTGCCTTTAAAGCAACATCCCAATCGTGTTTGGAATTACATTTTCTGTTCCTAGATATTGGAAGAGAGCCTTTCCTGTTTCTGTTGTCTCGAGTTCACCAGTAACCGTGTTCAGCTAGCAGACAGAGGTGTAGTGTGCTGTATGAGTATTTTATATTAAAATATGAAGTTCGCGAGCAGGCCATCGGCTAGGGAGTGTATTGCTCAGCTCAGTGCATTTTCTTTCTTTTTTACCATTTTATCTTGCGTGGGAGGACCTTCAATGCGACCGAGACTTGCCTGAGACCTACAGGACGGAGGTGACACCACCGATGCAGGCGCCGAATCAGTTGTGGGACTGAGTGTGGCGGGGCGCCCTGCATTGGAAGCCGAGGCTCAAGGAAAAGCACAAGAGACCGCGGAAGCACTTTTCTGCCCCCCTCCCCGGACGCGCTCTGCGGGCCCACAGGTACCAGGGTTAAGCCGAACGGGCACGTCTGCTCTTTTGAAAAACTGTTTTAGTTTAGTTATTGGATCAGTGGAGAAAATAATATTAATAAAACAAGCTATGTCTGACATCTAGTATAAGCTTCTAAATCTGCTTATTTCCACCTCGAGTCCATGGGCCTGTGCGCCTTGTTTCTGATCATCCCAGACAGATGCCTAGTTTGTTTCCCTTTTCTGACCTCGGTGTGGCGTGCATACGGCCCGTGGGGGCCCCTGGGAAAGGCCGTTCGGGTCGCCACCAGGCTAGAGCGCTGCTGGCCACGTCTGTGAGGTCAGACCCCTCCCCTCTGTGTAGAAGGCTCGGTGAGCATGAGGTGCCGGGCGCCCTCGCGCGTCAGGAAGCACAGGGACCGTGCTCTGCTCACTGGCGGCCGGCTGGGGCCCCGCGCGCAGATGCGTCCTCAGGTGACCCTCGTGCTTGGTGCCGCGCAGCGGGAGTGAGTGGATGACGGAGACTCTGGCTCAGCCACCGTCAACTTAGGGTTCGGAGTGGGTGGTCTTGCTGGATGGGGCTAGCCCAAAAAATCTGTCCCCCGAGGACAAGAGGAGGTCTACACCCCTCATTCCTTGGGCCCCTGGTGCAGTTCTGTCATAATTATGAATTTAACAGTAAATACTAATTATGGAAATAGTGCTCTAGGTTCACCACACATGAAACGTGTTAATATTGGTTTAAACTCTCTCCATAAAACAAGTGCTACTTGGTTTAGAGAAAGGAACCTGTATCCTCACTGAGTTAGAGTTTCATTATGTGCACGACGAGCCACAGGCAGATTTCAGAGGACTGCAGCCGGCTCACAACCTTCCTGAATGGCCTCCATCTGCTCCCTGGGAATGCCAGCACCTCGCAGACCGTTTCCTCCCTCCGCAACCAACGGCGGTCCGCGGCGGCGGCCAACTGGGGGAGCCCGGCCACGAACATGCTAGAGGAACCTCAGCGGAGACTCCTGGTTCTGCTCAGTCTTTCTGGTGTGAAACCGCAGTGACGCTACCCATGGAGGAAGCACTTCTTGAAACCGGGTTGTGTGTGTGACAGGAAGCGGTCGAGAAGGTGGGGTTCTGCCCCCGCAAAGGACAGGTCGGCTGGGTTCCCCGAGCATCCGTGTGCTGGCATGGCTGCCCCACCCCCTCACCTGGAACCTCCTTCCCTTCTGGCTCTTCCGCGGCGGTCACAGCTGCCGTCCACCTTCTAGAACTCACACCGGCGGGTGCGAGAGATGACCTAACGCTGAGGACAGACCCACACCCGGAGAGGCTGCTCTCATGCTGAGGCCCGACCCACCCGGCACCCGTCGGGCACTGCTCGCAGCCGGCGCCGCTCTGGAGGGTGGTCCTGCCTGTCAGTCGCCCCTGCCCGGCTCTGAGCGGGCCTTGGGGGTGACCGTGTGACTGCACTCGAACATGTGTCTTCGAGAAAGTGGTGTTAATCAGCCGCTGCCTCGTTCAGTCCTGGGGTTCTGGCTGCTACTAGAAAACGCAGCTCCTGTGTTGGCTGAGCACGGAGACGTGGGACGGTTTCAAAAGACCCTAGTTCCTTGCTGAACACAATCCTAAACTTCAACTTAAATATAAAGTACGTTCCAACTTTAAATAAAAGCATTTATTAGATCATTATAAAACCAGTAGGAAAGACTAATCAGCAGGGCCCGGTTCGACAGCGCCTCTGTGTAGGGTAGGTAAGGCCCCCCCGTCGGAGCCTCCGCCGCTTCCGCCCCGCAGGGACCCACGCCCTGTGCCCTCAGAAGTTGACGTGGTTTCGGATATCATTGATCTGCTTCACCATCTCTCTTATGTGTTCACCCCTGTAAGACCACAGAGTCACTCAGGTCCGGGGACGCAAGGGACAAACAAGGCATTAACACTCATGCCGAAGGAATTAAGCAGCGCTGCTCGAGTGTGCGAGAAGTGCTCCGCCGAAGCGAACCGTGCGAGCTTCCCACGCGGGGCGGTGGGGCTCGCTGCCCGGGGACCCCATCAGCCACACGACACGGTCCCGTCGCTGCCCGTCGCTGCCCCTCCCACCATCCTCGGCCCCTCGGCCCCTGGGACCCGTGCACGCGGGCGGCGCGGCAGGCGGCACTTACTCCTCCTTCAGGACGGACTGGATGCACCTGCGCTGGTAGGCGCTGAGAGCAATGGCGGGCTTCTGCGGGCTCAGCACCTTCTCCATCTTCCGCTGCTGATAGTCCTTCTTCATGGTAACCTCGGGTGTCAGAACACGGACTACGGCTGGCTGCGCTTCCACCGCCCCTCGGACTGAGCGCCCGCCGCCCCCGCCCTGGCCTACCTGCTTGATGGCGTTGCCCAGGTGCCGCAGCTGCTCAGGAATCAGCTGCAGCTCCTTCTTCATGTCCCTCTCGCTGTCGGACAGAACCGGCAGCTGAGTGTGGAATCGGTGCAGCACGGTCTTCGTCCTAGAGCGAGCCAGGCGGGCGGGTGTCTCAGGCCGTGGGGGCGCCGAGTGCGCCAGAGCCCCGGGTCCTCGAGTGCGGCTCTGCGCCCCCCACGGGACGGGCGGGGCTCCCCCGCGCTGTCGCCCCAACGCCTCCCGGCACGGGCGGCGCCGTCCCTGCCCCAACAGGCTCGGTGCCCGAGAGCTTGGGCCGGACCGTTCGCGGCCACTGACCTGCTCATGAGATCCTCCTGTCTCTCCCTGGCCTCCTCGTACTTGTCAGCCAAGCGCTCTGCCATTTCTCGGAGACTCTTCCTAACGGCAGAAACCAAGGGGCTCTCGGGCTGCACCCCAACACCGAAGCCAAGTGTGTGCTTCTGCGTCTGAGCGTTTGAGCGGGAGACGCGGCCGCGTTCCCCGTTCGCTGGGGCACTTACCTCTCCTCGCGGCAGTAATTGAGGTCTTCCAGTTGTTTCTTCTTCTGGTCACATAACAGCTTGACCCTGGGGGAACACGGAGACTCAGCAGAAGCCGGGCCGGGCCGCTGGCGGGGCGCGCGGGCGCGGGGCCGGGGTACCTGCGCTGGATCTCCTCCTTGGCCAGGTCCTGCTTCAGGATGTACTGCTCCCGGAACACCTGCGTGGCCCTGCTCAGCAACTGCAGGCATTCCTCCGGGGCGGGGGCCGCATCTCCGTCGGACGACCTGGGAGACGAGCATCTGCTGTGACTCCCTGTCTGCCCCGCAGCCCCTCTCCCTGCTTCTGCCCACCCCCCACCCCCCGTCACCCGCTGACGGCCCAGGCCCCGTTCCCCTCACGCCCAGCACGGCAGGACACGGGAGCCAAGACCGCGGAGGACAGAGGACGGACAGGAATGACGAATGCAGAGGCGGGAGCCTGGTAAAACCTGGACGCCCCAAAGCTCATACTTCAAAAAGGCGGGATTTGCAACACTCCGTTGTAAAATGCTTCTGATGTGCTTTTCGAAGGAATCTGGGCTTTCGGCCAGAATGCGGAGGGGAGACTCCGCGGCTGCCACATCTTCTCGGGTACAGAGCAGGGGAGGAGATGCCGGGTGGACCGTGCTCCTGCAAGATAGACGTGACCCGACGCCGTCTACCGTGGGCTCATCGGCTGCGTGCCCCACAGGAGCCTCGTCCACGCTGAGCTGTGAGAACACGACAATCTACACAGCGTGTCTCCCGTAACAGGACGAGACTGCGGCTCTCTGCCTGAAGTCACCCTGGGGAGGCCGTGCCCCCTCGTCTACCAACGCTGCCGTGTCCCAGCATGGCAGGACGGGATCCTTCCAATAACGACGTTGAACTGACAGAGGCAGCCCCCAAATATAAATTCATCATGGACTCGCTGCGGAGCACTGGACAGGCTGTTTGTCACGTGAACAAACCGTGCATTTCCCACGTGTGATTCTGGATCTGGGATTCTCCCAGCAGGATGGTCAAGCGTGTGAGGACATGAGGGGACTTACAGCAAGGGCCTTATGAGGCACTCGTAGGTGCTGGTGATGCAGACCATCGTGGGCCCCAGGATGTCGGGCACGATCCAGAACCCTCGGATGGGTGCCGGCTGCCTGGAACGACACGGCCGCAGGGGTTGACGCTCGGCCAGGACGCCCCTGCAGGAGTGTAAAGCTGGGGACTGGAAGGCCGCCATGCTGGGAGTCCTGGTCGCCTAACAGCCTGGAGGCTGTTGGGACAGGAGCCACGGGGCAGCGCTCACAGAACCACCAGCTGCCGCTGGCTCGCACGCCAGGCCCAGCGCGAGCGCTCGCACACGCTCAGACCGCACAGGAGGCGAGCATCCAGCGTCCAGCGCTCCTGCACCAGCTTGCAGGGCTTCACCTACGGTCTCCACCCCCTGCCCTGCCCCGCGGGGGAGGCGGAACTGGGTCCCGGCAGGGACAGCGGCCCATGTGCTTGCGTCGCCCGTCCCTGCCCTTAACCACAACCCTCCTTCCGGGCGGGAGGGGGAGACGGTGCGGGGTCCAGGAGTGAAAAGGCCTGTTTTCAGGGTGAAGCCTGCACCTGGGGAGCAAGAAGCTATGACTGCGACCAGGCCCGGAGCAAGGCCGCCGCGGGAACTGCAGCCTGTGGGTGACCCCCCTGCTCACAAGCTGCCCTCACCCGACCCTGCGGGAAGAAATCGCTATCCTGACTTGGCGCTTGGCGATTTCCAATCTGTGGATTCACACCTAAGCGACATAGTTTAATTTTACCTGTTTGAGAAATGTGTACACTGGGACTTTATTCCCTATTTCCCCCCTCGCTCTCTGGCCCAGTGCTGTCCTCCCCGCCCCCAGCAGGGCCTTCCCTGCGCATCCCCGAGAGCCCCCGGCCTGTTGCGCGCGTCTGGACCCTTCCCTGCTCGCAGCTGCTCTCCGTCAGCCCGCAGCGCCCCCCACCCCCGCAGCTGGGTGGCTCCAGGTGCTCAGGCCTCCTGTGCCCATCCTGTGCCCTCTCCCAAGCTCCTTCCCCGCGGCCCGGCTCCCACCCCCGCATGCCCCCGTCCACGCGTCTTCCATCTTCCCGAACCCACCCTTCCTCCTGGCCCGTGTGCCACGGCAGGACCGCGACGCAGTGACCCCAGTACAGAGCTGGGAGTCATTCTAGATCGTTCCCTTCATTCACTAAACGTCCACGGACCGTGTGTCCCCTGGCCGGAAACGGAGCACGAGGCAGTGTGTGTCACAGACACGGTCTCTGCCCTCACGGACCTCACCACAAACCAACCCCAACTTCAGTGCGTGTGACAGAGAGAGAACCAGGCAGACGGGGACGCAGGGAGCCCTCGCTGAAGATGTGACATGAGCTCGGGGTCACACACGACCTGGGCTCACGAGGGGACGGCAGCAAACGGGGGCGGGGCACACCGTGTGCAGGCGGCCGTGAGGCAGGTGCCATGACCCACAGGCCCTCGGGTCAGCTGTCGTGTCTGTCGGGTGGCGACGTGAATTCGGCTGGGACCCGGGACCCGAGTGCGCAGGGAGACGCGGCCTTACCTGCAGGGCAGTGGCTTCGTGCAGAGGATGTGCTCCACGAAGCACTTCTGCTCCGCGGCGAGCTCCTGCAGACTGTCCTTATCTTCCTCGTCTGCGGGGGAGGGGGCACACCACGGTCAACGAGCCGCGCACGGCCCCGGGCACCAGCTGGAGGCGGCCAAGTGCCCGCCTCGGACCCCAGCTTCGTGCAGACCGCGCCCTCCTGACACGGGGCTCCCGGCTCCTGGCCCAGCAGGGAAAGTGGGCTTTCCCTGGTCAGCTGCGGAAACAGGCGTGTTCCCGGCCAGGGTTCCTGGGCGGCCGCCGCCTCACACACGCCTTGGCAGGTTCTGCAACAGCTTTCCGAAACGTGATTCACAGCAGCACACAACTCACCGCTTAAAGTGTGTAATTCCAGGGGGTTTGCTGCACAATTGTACACCCACCACCACAGAGATTTTTAAAATCTTTTCACGAGGGGCGCCTGGGGGGGGGCTCAGTCGATTAAGCGTCTGCCTTCGGCTCAGGTCATGATCCCAAGGTCCTGGGGTCGAGCCCCGCATCGGGCTCCCTGCTCAGTGGGAAGCCTGCTTCTCCCTCTCCCGCTCCCTCTGCCCCTCCCCCTGCTTGTGCACCCTCACTCTTTCAAATAAAAAATCTTAAAAAAAAAAGTTTCATTACCCAAAAGGAAGCTGCACACTCCTGAGCAATCACGTGAGTTCAGCCAATGGCCCCAGGCCACTGCCACCACCCTCCGGCCTTCCCCCTCCGCACACCTGCCTACCCTGCACAGTTCCTGCACGCGCACAGTCAGGCGACGGGTAGCTGTCTGGGCGAGGCTCCCTGTGCCGCAGGCCTGAGCTGGCACCTCATCCCTTCCTACTGTTGGCAGACACTCCATCGATGGCTGGGTCGCTGCCCCATCGGCAGTGACGGACACACGACCGTCTGGCTCTCACAAGGACACGGCTGTGAACACCTGCTCACTGTTTGTGTGGACACGTGCGTGCGCACCGGGCAGTGGACTGCTGGGTCAGGCCTTAAGTCTGTGTGGGTCGCCTGGGGCACGGCCAGACTGTTTCCCTCGGCGCGGCACCACGTCACGTGTCCGCAAGCCCCGTGCTGACTACTCTTGTTAGGACCGGTTCTGATTTTAGCCACTGTGCGCCGGGCGTGAAGTCGCACCCAGCGGTCGCGTGGCGTCTCACTTCCATGACTACTGATACGGGACGTGTTTTCATGTGCTTACTGGCTCTGCACCTCACTGGAGGAACAATGTCTACTCAAACCCTTCGTCCTTTTTTGAGTTGGAGTCTTGCCTTCATGTTACTGATTTCTACAAGCCCCTTATGTATTCCAGCTACAAGTCCGTTACCAGATACGGGATTTGCACTTACTCCCATCCTGGGGATTGTCTTTTTACTTCCGTAACAGTGTTTTCTTCTGGGAGTTCTAGAGTTTTAGTTCTGTGATCCATTTTGAGTCATTCTTGCGTCACGGTGTGAGGAAGGGGTCCAGTTCCGTCCTGTCACAGGTACATGCGGGTGTCCCAGCACCACTGGTCAAAAAGACTGCTCTCCCGCACTGATCTCTGTTGGTGCCTTTGCGGAAACCAACTGGACTCTCCACCCCGTTCCATCGACCTATGCGAACCTCCTTATGTCAGCGTCACGCTGTCTGCGGTACCGTACCTTTTGTAAGAAGTTTTGAAATCGGCAAGTGTGGGTCCTCCAACTTTGTTCTTGTTTTTCAAGACTGTTTTGGCTAATCTAGGGCCTTGGAATTCCAAATGAATTTTAGGATCAGCTTGTCAATTTCTGCAAATTCTGACAGGGATGGTACTGGGTCTGCACATCGACTTAGTGAGTACTGCCATTTAACAATATTAAGTTTTCTGATCCATGGGTGGTGTTTATTTATTGAGGCTTCTTGTTTCTTTCAGTAACATTTTGTAATTTTAAGCCTATGTTTTACACTTTTGTTAAATTCATTCTTAAGCATTTTCTTTTGAAGCTATTATATGTGGGACTGTGTTATTTTTCTTTTGGCTTATTCACTACTAGTGTACAGAAACAGAACAGATGTTTGCACACTGCTCTTGTATCGTGCAAGTTCTCTGAAACCTTTATTAGTACACACACTTTTGTAACGTGTCCCCTATGATTTACTGTATAAAAGATCGTGTTGTCAGAAAAGAGAGTTTTAGTTCTTCCTTTCTAATCTTGAAGCCTTTTATTTCAGTTTCTTGGCTAGTTTCCTTGTCTGCCAGCTCGACAACAATGTTGAACACAAGTGGCAAGAGCAATGTGCTTGTGCTTCAGATCTTAAGGGGAAAGTGTGGAAGGCAGAACTTGTAAACAACCAAACTGGACATTCAGTGGAGATTTCCTGAGCCGAAATCAAGAGTCGGACTCTCAATGGACTGAGCCACCCAGGCGCCCCGATTCTAAACTACTTTTTGATAGAATCTGTGAAACATACTGAAAAGTAACAAAAAACTCACCTGACCCAAGAAACTTGTGAAGTTTATGAATCCAAGTGAGCCCAACACTGTGCACGCCGGCCTCGTGAGTACAGTGGTATCTGGAGGGACACTTGGGATCTGCAAACAGAACCATGAACGATACAACGGCAGTTGTTAGAACACGGACATTCACCCCAGAAGCCTGCAAACACGTGTGTGGACAGAAGTGACAGACAGTCTGCAAGTCCTTCACACTGTGCTACCGTGTCAGGGGTTTTGAAACTTTAAGATCTGAATTCAGTTTTCAAATACATTTTAAGTATTTTTAAAAGTAATAAACACAACCCAAATATTTCTCAACAGAAGAGTTCACCAAGACATACATACTTGTCCACCTCTGGGCATTTACTTGCAGTCCTTCAAAGTAAAACGGGGCAGCTCTGCAGAAACATATGCGTCACTCCACGAACCTACTCAAGCAAGTGCATAAGTCACAGCCCGCCAGGACGACCGCGGACTCAGCAGTCCCGACACCGTGTGTCCACACAGGCGTGGGGTGTCACTTCTCAATAATGCTGACTCACGGATGGTTTTACTTTAAATTTGAATCCTTTTTTTTTTTTTTAATTCCTTAAGTAAGATTACTCCCGCCGTGGGGCTTGAGCTTATGTCCCTGAGGTCAGGAGTCACATGCTCTTCCAATTGAGCCAGCCAGGTGCCCCAATATTTTTTTTTTGATATAATTCTTGTTTGACAATCCTTTATATTTACTAATTTTTAAAAAGATTTATTTTATTTTTTTAAAGATTTATTTACTTATTTGAAAGAGCGAGAAAGAGAGAGAGAGTACATGAGAGGGGGGAGGGTTAGAGGGAGAAGCAGGCTCCTCGCTGAGCAGGGAGCCCGATGCGGGACTCGATCCCGGGACTCCAGGATCATGACCTGAGCCGAAGGCAGTCGCTTACCAACTGGGCCACCCAGGCGCCCCAAGATTTATTTATTTTAGAGAGCACGCACGCATACATGCAAGAGAGGGGTGGGGGGGGTGGACAGAACCTCCAGCAGACTCTTCGCTGAGCATGGAGCCTGACGTGGGGCTCAATCTCACGACGCTGAGATCATGACCTCAGCCGAAATCAAGAGTCAGGCGCCTAACTGACTGAGCCACCCAGGAACCCAGAGGATCCTTTATAGTTATACTAAGAAACATGAGGAACCGTTACATAATTTAGATGAAATGTTCTATGCTTCTTTTGAGCCCTAGTACCAGTGAGACTACCTGAGCCTAAAACATGAGTTCCTGAATATTTATATTTATCGCTGTGACTCAGTACTTTCAAAACATTAAACAACTAAAACCAGATACAGAAGTAATTTACATGCTGAAGCTGACTGAAGATGCAACGGTTGAGGGGCTGGCTCAGTCTGTGGGGCATGTGACTCTTGATCTTGGGGTCATGAGTTCGAGCCCCAGGCCGGGTGTAAAGATTACTTAAAAGTAAAATCTTAAAAAAAAAAAAAAAAAAAAAAAAGTTTGGGGCACCTGGCTGGCTCAGTTGGTAGAGCATGTGACCCTTGGCGTCAGGGGCATGAGTTCAAGCCCCACTGTGGGTGTGGAGCCTAAAGAAAAAGAAAAAAAGATGCAACTGTCATCCATAAGCCCCAGATGAAAATTTCCTCCTAACAGCCTTTCTTACCGTTGACTTCACAGTAAGTAAATGTTGTGAAGTGAATGTTAACATTTTTTTCCTGTTTTATATGCTGGGGTTCTGCATAACTACTCCCTGAAAACAGCATTATAGTATTACAAAATTTTAAAAATCCTGGTGTATGGCAGTCCTCTCCCTGAACAATAAAATATTAAAAAGTTTCTTTTCATCTGGCCAAACTGGAGACTTTATCTCAGGCTCAAATCATCTCATTAGGTCTATTGTCTCCAACGGCTTTTCAAAATGTGTCTGCGCTGAAGTCAAAAGAAAAATCTCAGGATTGGGAAAGAACCAGAAATCTGTTACAAAAGAGGCAACGTTCATAACTGAAGGTAGGAATCTGTTAGACACCCCGCTATTCGGTGGCCGCTCCCATCATTAAAAATCTGGGTACATTTCAGTGACTGCAATGTGTCTTAAGTACAGATATGAACGAGTCAAAAATTTACTAGCTTCACATACGAAATATTAACTCTTGTTGGAAAAACCAAGATAAGAATATCTCCGTTGAAGATTTCCCAAAGACCTATATTCTCTTCATGAGGAAACCAAGCAGCGTGTGGCCCTTACCTCACCGGGTCCCGGTGCCGTCATCGCTAAGTGGGGACCCCTACCGCCTGGACTGTCTACTCAGACGTGCTCTGTGACTCCCTGTGTTGGCCTACTGCACGAGAGCCACGAGCCCCGAACGTCTGCTGTCCTCTCTACGGAGCTGAACCCGATCCCGTGGGCTGGCTCCAGGGCCGGTGAGCAGAGGAGCTCCTGTCTCTGCACGGGGCCCGGAAACCTGGAGGGGACTCCCGAGAAGCGGTGGAAGGACAGCGGGGTTGCAGGGACTCGTGTCAGAGCGCCTCCCAGGTCATCTGATGTCACCCCGACTGTTTCCAGATGAGAAGACAGAGCCCAGAGGGGCTCACCGAACACCCATTCGTGTCAGAACTGTGCCCCAAACCCAGCAGGAGCCAGGCTCCTTCCACTCAGCCACTCGGCATCTCCACAGCACCGGCTTCCAGGGGCTCAGCAGTCTACCCAGAGGCTCCCCAGACACAGAGAAGCTGCCAGAAAGATCTGGTACCAACCCAGGTAAATTAGAAAAAGATAAAAAGGAGAGCTTTCAAACTGGGTCTGGGAGTAACAAGATACTACGATGTGTTCAAAAGCGAAAACCTGAATCTTCACAGCAGAATCTTAGATTTGGACTTTAAAATTCCTTTTAAGGGTTACTAAAAGTTTCTATACGTTTAAGTACTTGAATCATGAAATCAGCTTTCGACTGGACTGGAAAAACTCCCCCCCCTCGGTCTGGGCGGATCCAGACGGCAGACCTCCGGACGCCTGGGAAAGCCGCCCAGCCTCTCCCGGCCCCGGAGCGGCGCGTGAAGCCCGGCAGGCGCTCGGGGCTCAGTCAGCCTTCCCGCGGCTGGAACCCCAAAACCACGGCCCGGGAGCAGCGGGCCCCGTCCCCGGACTAGCAGGCCGGGCTGGAAGGTAGGGCGGTGCCCCTGTTACCTCTGTGCAGTTTGATTGGACAAGAAAAGTCGGAGTCGAAGGGGTCGTCGTCCCCGGCGGCGAGCGTCAGGCCGAGCTCCAGCTCCACGCACTCGAACACGTACAGGGAGGGGACCCAGTCGGCCCTGGAGGCCCAGGACTTCTCCGACTGTGAAAGAAGCAGCGGCGTCTCAGCGGTTCGCGTTCATCCAGCCGACGGGAGCCCCCGCTCGTGTCCTGGCGGGGGGGACAGACGGCCTCCCTCGTGTCCGGCAGACGCGAGCCCGGTTCCGAAGGGCCGGGCAGTGACAGGGAGCCCCCCCGCCGTCGGCGCCCGCCTCACCGTCCGGTCGTCGTCGTCGTCCCCGTCCAGCACGACGCAGTGGTACAGCACCCCCGACTCTGTGGCGATCACCAGGACGTGGGGGACGCAGGGCAGGCAGAGGACGGCGCACGCGTCGTAGCCGTAGTTGTCTTCCGCGGCGGGGTGCATGGGCAACGGGCCCAGCAGCCTCCCGACACTCCCGGGGCTGCGGGAACAGCGACACGCGGGCGGGCGGCTCGGACCGGCCGGGGACGCAGCGCCGGGCGGCCCCCAGGTCTCCGCACTCTCCTGCTCGACTCTCACCCCCGGGGCTTCGCGACTGCAGACAAGTCTACACCCAGACGGCACGGACAGCGTCTGAAGACATTTTTGGTTGTCGCCACGGGGGTGACGGGGGCGCTTACTGGTGCGCTGGGGCAGAGGGTGCTGCACGCGCCCCACTGTTCAGCTCAAACAGCACCAGTGCAGAGGCCGAGAAACCGGGCCCCAAACCTAGGACGGTGCTTCCCTCGTCACGTCTCCGAAGCTACCCAGTGCCGACAGCCCCAGGGAGACCCTCGCTGCTAAAGCCACGGCCGCGTAGCTGCCCTGCAGCTGCACTGAGCCCCCCGCACCTCCACACCTGCCCTGTCTCCCCCGCTCCCCGTCTCTCCGAGCACACCTCTCGTGCTTTCTCCAACTTCTGTCCGTTGAAGACTGGCGCCCCCCCAGATTCTGTCCCAAGCCCCCGCCCCGCTCTCCACGCACACAAGAGCATACTCAGCTATGCCTGCTTCTAACTACTGCCTAGACCCTGCGTTCTCCTGTGGAACGTAGCGTCTCTTCGGGGCTTCAGACCCCGCGTCCACGTGGCAACACAGGACTGGGGGACGGCCCAAGGGACCCTCAGCTGGGGAAGGAGACGTGTAGCCAGAATTACCACATGTGTGCTGAGTGTGACAACACGGGAATTTACAGCGCGAGAGGAACACAGGGACAAAGACACTGAGGTAAGGGGGTGCCTGGGTGCTCGGTCGGGTAAGCATCTGACTCTTGATTTCTGCTTAGGTTGTGAAGGGAGTCCCACGTGGGGCTCCGCACCGAGTGCAGACTCGGCTTGAAAATGTCCCCTGCCTCTCCCGCCTGGGCTCTCCCACTCTCTAAAATAAATAAAATTTTTTTCCTTAAGATTTATTTATTTGAGACAGAGAAACAGAGTGAACACGAGCAGGGGCAGAGGGAGAAGCAGGCTCCCCGCGGAGCAGGGAGCCCGATGTGGGACTCGATCCCAGGACCCCGGGATCACGACCTGAGCCGAAGGCAGACGCTTCACCGACTGAGCCAACCAGGCGCCCCTAAATCATTAAAAAAAAATTGAGGTAAAAAAAGGTACCAAAAATAAATAAGAGCAATGAGAAAGGACATATTCTGGGAAGGGACTGTGAACACTCCAGCTAAGGAGCAGCTCTGGAAAGTTCTGGAAGCATGGACGGCCAGGACCCACAGGAAGGTGACCCCGCTCACTAGGATGGGAGGCGATGGATACCGTCTGAGGCCACAGGAAAGGAGCCCACGACTGGCGCGGGACGCGGGCAGTCTCCCTGCGGGGCAGCGGCCATCAGCGGGGCTCCACGTGGAGGTGACGGAGCCGTGCTTCGCCAGGATGAATGTGACAGCAGTGAGGAGAGAACGTGGAGGGGCAGACGGGATTGGGGCTGCGGGTGAGGAGATGAAGGATCTGGGCAGAGAGGGCCCAAAGCCAAGACAAGGGACTGGAAAGAAAGGGATTTGTGTTCCAGGAACTTTTAGGGTAAAATCAAGAGAATTTGGGACTGGACTAGACTGCACATAAGAGAAGGCAGAAGGCGCCTGGCCGAGCGGTGGGAGGCTAATGGTGCCAGCACAGAAGCCCCCGGACGGGTCCCGTGTGATCGGCGGAGAGCGTGAGGGTCGAGGAGAGTCCGAGGGGAGCGAGTCCTCAGAGCCCTGCCGCCCGTCGAGCTCCTCGCCTTCCTCACCTCACGGCTCCGCTCAGCCTCCCGCCCCCTCCACCCGGGGTCTTCCCGCGGACCCCCCGGCCCAAGCTCCCGTGTGACCAGTGTCCCGCTGCCGCCAGCCGGGCGGGCGAGCCCGGCCCCCGCCCCACTCCCGCAGCGCCCGCCACGCCGCGCCCACCCGGGTCTGCTGAGGGAACGCCAGGGGACGAGGGGCCACACGCCGGGCCCTGGATTTCTGTCCGTCGAGACGACTTAGGAACGAAGCACAACGCTCAGCCTCTGGCCTTAGGCCTTCCTGGTTACAAACTTGCCCCAAATTCTTAGCCTCTTGCCTCACACACCACGACGGGGGAGCCTCAGGTCTTTATCTTCAGCATCTGCCTCTGCTCCCGAGGCCTGTGTTTCCAACTGTCCCCGGAGCGTCCCCACGGTCTTGTCCAACTCAGGGTCAGTCGGGCCCTCGGTAACACCACTGCCCGCCCCGCCGGCAGCCGGCTCGCACAGACCCTCCCTCTGCGCCGTCTCCTGCGCGCACCTCTGCCTTGGCTTCCGAACGGCCCCGGTCTGCGGCCTGCAGGTGGTCAGCCAACGTGGGCCACAGCGACTTCCGACGTCTCTGCCCCGTGCGTCCCTTACCAACCGTCTACCCTTCTGCTCGGAAGCCATCGCCGGCTTCCCACGGCCCTACCCTACAGAAAAGACCCTGTGTTCCCTAACCGGGTGTAGAACTCCACCACATGTTCCCCAGGCAGCCACTTCCAGCTCCATCATCCGATGCCCTGTACCTGAAACCCCGCCCCTGCCACAAATGTCTCATCGCTGAGCCGCGAGTGACACGTGCACCCACCCGCACGCCCTTCCCCAGCCCTCGGTGGAGCCCGCGTTAGACACGTGTCCCTCTCCACGAAAACGTCCCCATCTCCTTCACGGCGGTCCACCTCTCCCTCCGCTGAGCGGCCGCTGTCTCTGTACCACTAATGTGGTGTCTCTTCTCCCCACAACCGGGACATTTGACCCCAGGCTGCCCTGTCTGCCCTTCCCGTCGATGCCTCGCCCACATGAGATGAACCGCTGTCTGGTCAACGGTGAGGAAGTCACAGGTCAAAGGATCAGTACCACGCAAGCCAAGCACTACAGGGACCCCGCGTCCCCTGGCCGCCCCTCACTCACCTGTGCGCCAGGCTGACGTAGGTGAGGAAGGTCTCCCCGTTCTCATACAGGATGTACAGCGGGTGCACCACGACTTCCCCTTTGCCCTTCTGCCCGAACATGCTCTTCGGGACCGTGGACAACGGCCCGAAGTCAAACGCAACTGCTGTCTCCCCCAGAGACGCGGTATACGCCCTCCTGAAAAGACATTGAAAACCAGCCCGTTGAAAATAAAATGTCCAGTAACAGGAAGTGGGGTGGAATTTGTATTCAGTGGAGAAGACAGAAAATCACACTTAAAACGACAGAAGCGTCAAACCCTACAGTGCGGCTTCCCTCTTCAGCAGCTCAAACCTACAGACGAGCGGTAAAACCCCGCACAGGGACAAGCGCGAACCCAAGAGGAAGACAGCGGGAGGACCAGCTCTGAGCGGGGGAGACATGCCTTCCACAAGCATCCACGACACACCTGCCTTGAGCAGGTGCTGCTGCACGTTCTGGAAACACGTCGGTGAACCTGATAGCCCCGCCCTCGTGAGAGCGACAAGACAAGAAAAGAGCACAGGACACAGCAGGCGGCAGATGTCAGCACGGGAAGGGAAGCGTGCAGGCAGCCCTGAGCGATCCTTCTGGGAGGGACTCTGACGGGCGACATCTGAGCCCAGATCCGAAGCACCGATGGGAGCGGGTCTGTGGTCACGAGGCAAAGCACAGGCACAGAGGCTCCACGTGGGCAGGGGCGGTGCTGAGAATGAAGGGCAGGGAAGCCGAGGTGGCCGAGCCCAGGGCCGGGGCAGGAGAGGGGCCGCCTGCAGGAAATCAGTGCAGTGGGGCAGCAGGGACGCAGAGCCACCTGCTTTATACCCCAAGTGTCCCTCTGGCTGCTATGGGGAGATCACAAAGCATTTCATTTTCTTAATATTTTTCTGTAGGCATTCCCCGTGTTCTACAATAAATACACGTTACCTTTGTAATTAGGAAAAACCAGTGATATGACGTGCTGCTGTCTTTGTATTTTAAAGTTTAGTATGACTGTCATCCAAAGAGGTTCCAGTTTCCTACAAGGTTAATAAATACGGGTGTTTGCTCACACCACCAAAAGCATGCCGGTCAGCGATGGAAAAACCTTGTAATCTCTGTTGAAACCACATTTGTAATCCCAATAAACTACCGGAAAAAAACATTTCAGGACACGAAGAACAACTTACCCTTTATTGAGTATCAGGCTCTCCTCTTCGGCTTCGGAAAGCACAATGACCCTGGCGGGGGTCTGAGGCTCTCGCAGAGAGTAAATCCTAGCGAGCAAAGGAGGAGAGACCCGCACTTAGAATTCTTTCATTTCAGAACTGCCCTCCACCTAATCACTGCTTCAGCATTTTCCTGCTGGTCTCACAACCATTTCTTTGCCACAGAGCCTGGTCTTCCTGACAGAGCAGTGTACTTTGTCTGTTCTTTAACGACAAAAGAGCAGGGTGTCCGTGGGACCTCCAGAAATACTGTGCATCGTTACCAAAGTGCCTCCTGGCCTCCTGCACGCTGTGGCACCCCTGTCTCTCCCACCCTGAGCCCCTGGGCACACTAGCGCCATCTGGGCGCTGCCCGACCGCCCCGAGTGGGCCAGCTCCCCTGTACCGCCTGTCTCTGCCCGTCACACACGAACCTCCTCGGAGAGGAGCCACACAGCCCTCTCTACACCCACAGGCTGCACAGAGAGGGACGTTTAGCCCCCAGTCTGCACACACTGTTGTTACACGAAAACGCAACATCACGTCATCCCTACTTTCCCAAGGGGTAAGTATAAAACGGGCATTTCTTTTACCAACATCGTTTTCATTTAAGATAACAAAAATTCATGGCACGTGGCTATAGTTAAAAGGAGAATTTTCAAAAGGCCAAAAATATCATTATTAGCAATCTCACATCACTTATAAAGCCCTCATCAAGTTAATCACTTTGTCTGACCGCCCTAAGAAACTTTAAACTTCGTTAGTTCCATTACCAGGAAAATGCCATTTAATAGATGTTTTTAACGAAAGTGTGATCCAACTGAACACACGCACTGTGGTCTTCTGCCGCCTGTAAGCAGCTCTGACTTCAAAACGCACATAAATGCTGGACAGGATGCACCGTAGCGGGGGCAGTGAAAGGAAGTGCGGGTGCACCGGGTGGGTAGGGAGATCTTGATGCCCAGAAACTGTCAACAGGGTCCCAAAGCTGAGGAGAAACAGTAACTACCCCATATTTATTTTTATTTTTTATTTCCTTAGAGAGTGGGAGGAAGGAACGCACAGAGGAAGAGAAAGAACCTCAAGTAGACTCTGCACGGAGCACAGAGCTGACACGGGGCTTGATCTCATGACCCAGAGATCATGACCTGAGCCGAAATCAAGAGTAAGATGCTCCACTGAGCCACCCAAGCGCCCCAAGTACCCCATTATTTAAAAAAGAACAACCTTCAACAGTGGAGACCAGATACCTCCTTTTAGGCATACCTGGAGGAAGATCTTGGCCTGGGCCCTTTCCCACCACCCCGTTTCTCAGCACATATAAAGGAAGACCAGGGGAGGAGCGCCTGGGTGGCTCAGTCGTTAAGCGTCTGCCTTCGGCTCAGGTCATGATCCCAGGGTCCTGGGATCGAGTCCCGCATCAGGCTCCCTGCTCAGCGGGGAGTCTGCTTCTCTCTCTCCCACTCCCCCTGCTTATGCTCTCTCGCTCGCTGTCTCTCCAATAAGTAAATTAAATCTTTAAAAAAAGACAGACAGACCAGGAGAGGGAGCGTCAGGAGTCCTTGCGTATACACTGTAACCTCTGTGGCGGGAGGGTGTCCCCTCCTTTCTTTAGCCCCAACTCCAAAGCCAACTGGGTGAGGAGGAAGACACTCACCAGATTTAGAGATGCCCGTAATGAGGGGAGACGGGTGTCTCATGTCCTACCTGAATCCAGCTGTGCTGCAGGAAACTGCAGGCCCCCAGGTAAGGAATCCCCGAGTGAAATGGACAGGTCACGCCCTAGGGTTGGGGGCTTGTGAATGCTACATGGTATCCACCGCTCATATGGAAATTTCTACAGGAGGTGGGCTGGAACAGTGTGAGAAAGGCCTGTGGTACCGATGCCCAGGTCCCCATGGCCCTTGCAGGGCAGAGCAGAGGACCCTGGCGGTCACCACACCACAGAAAAGATAACAATGGCTGCATCGCGAGTGCGAGGATCCTCCATCCCAAGAGAGAACGCGGGCCTGACCGCGGACAGAGCCGGTGGGAGACAGAGCTCCTCAGTGACTGGGGGCCCCTGAAGAAACACACACCCGTCTGTGCAGAGGTCCCGTGTCAACGGCGGCCAGCAGCAGCCCATGGGACCAGATGACACCGGGAGCAGGGTCAGGTCCACGCCGACAGCCAGCCAGCCTCAGCTCCCCTCACTTCCAAGGACTGAGACCCCGAGGAAGCAGGAGGCAGCCCCGTCCCCACACATCACCCCACCTCAAGGTGCCGGGACAGAAACAAAACCCAGACCAGTTCAGGCCCTCCCCACACGCGTCCCTTCCCCCAGTGTCTGGCCTGTGCGACAGGCCAGGACCCAGAGAGGGTATGGACTGGACATCGCAGCTTTAAACTGGACACACCAAGTTTAATAACCGAATGTAACCAGAGAGCGATGAGATCTGTTTAAGAGGCCAGTAAGGGGTCAAGCCTTCAGCAGAGAAGGAAGAGCTGGTGGAGCACGGTTAAAAGCAGTGATTAGGAAAAATAACACTATCTGTACCTCAGCTGAGTCCCCACCCCCCTTCCATGTTTTACCTAAATTAGATCCAGAAAGTTAACTGATAATATTACAGAAATGTCTGCAGGATTAGGGCCTTACTCATAGAGTTCAAAACCTGTCAGATCAAACCGGTTCATTTTACAAAATTAGAACTGAGGCTCCCCTCAAGTTTAAGTGGCGCGTCGGGACAAGAATTCAGATCTCTCAACCCCCAGTTATATTCTCTTCTCCCCACGGGGCATCGCCTCCAGCAGAGCGACAGGATGAGAGGCGGGCTCTCTCGGGAGAGTTAGTGAAGGAGAGACTGGAGGCGAGAGGCCTGGCTGGGCGGACGAGCAGTAACCAAGGCCAGGCAGTCAGGGCCGTCAGACAGCCCGCTGGGCCCGAGTGCCTACAGCAGCCTGAGACAGGGCAATGCGACAGCCACTGACCCAACCCATGGCACCACAGCCGTCCCCGCGTGAAGCTGCAGAGATCGAGACACTGCACCTTATCACGTTGTCTGAAGTCAACAGCACGACGTGGGGGTCCAGCAGCTCACTGGGGTACCAAGCGGCATGCTTCAGAGTCAGAGACGTAGAACTGGTGAAAAATCTCTCAGCAACGGGAGTCGTACTACAATAAAGACAACAGTTTTTCCAAAACATTCTGTAGAATGTGGACCAAAGATCTTCTACAGGAAAATCTGTTTTAACACTCTTTACTCTTCTTTCCTTCATTTCTCTCTCAAATCTTGCTGAGAAGAGCAGTCAAAGCATCTGTTCAGTCAATACAAGTGAGGATCAAAACAACCATTTTCTAAATCACAGTGTATTTTCGACCATACTTTTACAAGTGACTTGAGATACACTAACTGATTTGATCCCTTTACTGGCCTGGTGAGAGAACTACAGGATAAACATGACTGACCCAACTGTGGAAACGGGGAGACAGATTTTAGCAAGGGAACATTTTCAGGGAACTACGCTGGGGAGCTAAAGGTGGTTTCTATCTCACACTCTTTTCAACAGATCTTTCACAGACTCTCCCGTTTGCGGATAGTTGAGAAAGATACAAAAATTAAACTCAGTTAAACTTAAACCCGTGACTCATACATAGTAACTGCTTCTCAAAAGTTATCTTATTTCTGCCCACATGAAGGAGCGGAACTCCGGTGGGACAGCAGTGGTCAGCCGGGCAGAAGAAATGCAGGTCACGCAGACATGACAGCAGGAAGCCCAGAGCACGCGGTGCTGGGTCAGCGGCACAGAAAATGCAGCTTACGGACCACCACGGCACTTGAACGACTGTCCGCACGTGTTACAAACTAGACAAACGATAAACGGAAATACAACTTACCTACAGTTCACTGTTGATTTTCCACCTTCGAATTCAGAATTCTTCCCCCATCTTTTAGGTAGTTCTAATACTGTAAGTCCTCTTACCCCTGTAAGGGCTATATGATGCTGTGTTGGACTTAACAGGACTTGAGAGATTTCAAACAGGGGCGGATTGATGCACAGCAATCTCTGGGGAATAAAGCAAACTGGTTAAAACAGCTCCTTTCACAGTAAATATGTATGCGAGGTACCTGAAAGCACAACCGTCATGGTACAGTTTTCTTTTCTTTTCAAGATGTTCTTTACTTATTTGACAGAGAGCGAGCGAGCATGAGCAGGGGGAGCGGGAGAGGGAGAGGGAGAAGCAGGCTCCCTGCTGAGCAGGGAGCCTGACGCGGGGATCGATCCCAGGACCCCGGGGCCACGCCCTGAGCCGAAGGCCGACGCCCCCCTGCCTGAGCCCCGGCGCCTGTCAGGACGTATGGTTTAGTACCAGCAACCGAGGCAGGTGCTGCTCTCCCCGCTGGGAACTGCAGAGCAATGAAGCATTCTGGGTAAGTGCTAACACCCCGGCTAAGAACTGATGAGAAACTTTTTAACCGCTGAGATTAGAATGTAACATAGAATGCACCAGATTTCCCCACCTTGAAAAATAACCTCTACACATAATTTCTCTTTTTGTGACCGAACTCCAGCCTGCCCCTGACAGTCTCTACACCCCATCAGGTCAGCCTGTGTCCGCGAAGCCACCATGCTCTGCCAGCCTGTGTGTGTCTCGACGGCTCTTCCTTCTCCTTTTGTGGCTGGCTGTCACGGTCCAGGAGACCTCGAGAGACACTCCGCTGATCTCCCGGCCAGGGGCACGTGCGTCTTCTCTGTGCTCTGGAAAACTGTCATAGTTCTTGTCACCCTGCATTCGAGTCATCCTTTCAGTTGACCGCCCCGCACCGCACAGCTGGCTGTGAATTCCTGAGAGCTGTGTCCTTCCTCACTTACCCTCGGCACAGCACACGGCACAGTGCTGTCTCTGACGTGTTCCAGGGAAGCGAGAAATGAACTCAGCAGCGTTCATAAATGACAGCTGCTGTGCTACATCAGAAACAGTCCAGGGAGACAGAGAGCAGCCTCAAGAGCTCCTGCAGCTGGTAAAACACTGCTGGACCCATGCGGCATTTTCCGGGCTTCTGAGAAGCTGCTCGTCTCAGCGTCACCAGCCCTCACAACAACGCACTTCTTCTGCGGGCACGTTCTGCTTCTCTCCTGCCCACATCACATTGCCATCTTCTGTCCTTTCTACTTTCACTCGTAAACCAGGAGACGGCCAACGTATCACTTACCCTCCCGTGAGAGGAGACTCACCCTCAGCCTTTACCACTGTAACTAGACCGTTCTGCACACAGTGAGATTGCCACCGCTGGTGACTGAGGTCTGCAAGCCTGCCTCACTGCTGTGGCTGAGCGGCCCGTCGCCCATTCCAACCGATGCCCACCCCGCGCTCGTTAGGAAGTAGACTGTCCTCTCGCGACCTGCTTCCAAGACTGCAGAAGCACGGCCAGCACCTTGCCAAGATCCAATCACTTCTCGTCAACAAGAATCGGACCGTGGCTCACAACACAAGGCATATGCGTCAGAGCAGGTAGCACGTTATTATTTTTTTTCAATCTTTAAAAAAAGCCGGGATCCGTTTATTACAGAAGGACGTCTCCTGCAGGCAGCGTCTGACCGCAGGTCTGGAAGGCCGTCTACACCCACTTTCACGTGCTGCCCGCTGACCAACACCCCGCAAAACTCCCGTCCAACTTTGGGAATGGGCTCACCTTCTAGAAGCGAGGAGAAGGGACCGCCAGGGCATTCTGTCCCGCCCCAGGCACAGAACTCGAGCCCCGCCGCCTTCAAACCTGCCCCGACTCGGGGCTCACAGCAACCCCCGCGGCAAGGATCGGGCCTGGACCTGGGGGTGCCCCGCCCGCCGTCCGCTCTCCCGCGACGTCTCCCTTCGGAGCACCGGCACCGCCGGCCTTTGCACGGCCCTCCCCCCCCGGGCCCCCCAAGAACCCAAACGCCCCGAGGGCGCGTCGGAGTCGGCAGACCTCTGCGGAGGGAACGGCACCCGGGAAGGAGAGGCTGCCAAGGCGGCCCCGCCGGGATGCGCGGCGCGAAGACCCCGGCCGCGCCGCGCCGCGCCGCCGCCCCGCACGCCCGCCCGCCGGGATGCGCCGGGAGGCCGGCCCCGGCCCTACCTGGTACTGGGACAGGGAGGGCTCCTCGCCCGCGCCGCCGAGGCCCCGCAGGCGGACCACCAGGAACGAGCTGCCGTCGCCGTCCCACAGGAAGAGCTCTCCGCCCAGGCCCAAGACCAGGTTCCTCGTCAGCGGCGGCGACGAAGACGCCGGCTTCTCAGCGTCGGCCGGGCTCTGGTTCTTCAGCCCCTCGCGGAGCCGCAGGAACACGGCGTGGTTGGGGAGCCAGGACTGCCACGGCTCCGCGTCGCCCGCGGGGCTTTCGGCGGCCGCCATCTTGACCCCACTGCGCGCGTCGCCCCAGTGACTCCGCGCGCCGCTGAGCGCAGCCAATCCGCGGCCGGCCGGCCGCGTTCCGGCCAATCAGCGAGCGGGCAGCCCGGAAGCACACGGCCCCGGGGGCGGGGCGGCGGGGAGGGCCGGCCGTCAGGCGGGGGCACCGCCTCGGGAAGGCCAGCCTCCCGGGGGACAGCCCGAGACCCGCGTCTCTGCTGCTTGGGCACCTCCGCCTGGCTGAGCCTAGACGTCCGAAAGCTTCCCTCAAGCCTCACCTCCCTTAGTCCGGGTTGGGTTGACCTCACAAATGCCACTACGGCCCCGCAGCCTCGGGGCCGCCCCCGTCTGTCTCCGCGCGGGGCCGGCCGGTGGGACCGCCCCTCCCAGAACGCCCCGCGGATGGGCGCGGGGAGCGCCCGGAAACTACAACTCCCAGGGTTCTGCGCGCCCAGGGGGGCGGGGCTTCCTGGCGGCGACGCCCGCCGAGAGGAGATGGCCGAGGCGCCGGGCCCCGGGCGCCGCTCGCTGTACAAAGCGGTGGGCTCGGCGCCGTGGAAAGAGGTTTTCCGGCAGGTGGGCGTGGGGTTTGGGAAGCCTCGGCTGGGCCGGCCCGGGCAGCCGCCGTCCCGCGCGCGGGGCGAGGCAGGTTGGGGGAGCGCCGGGCGGCGGCGGCAGCGGCCCCGGAGCGGGCCCGGACCGGGCTGGGCTGGACCCGGTCGCCGCCGGAGTTTCAGGGCCCTGCGTGCGGGGTCGTGGGAGCCGGCCCAGTGCCAGCACGCCGCGGGTGCGCCTGTGCGCTCCCACCACCACCCGCTGGGGTCGGGGTCGGGGGGTCGGGAGGCGCTCGGCTCACTTCGCCCCTGCGAGCGGGCAGTTCTGCTCCAGACGGGAGATTTTGTCGAGTTCGAACCGAGTCCGAACCGAGTCCCAGCTGCTCCTGCAGGCAGCGTCTGACCGCAGGTCTGGAAGGCGCGCGCCTGCGTCCCTTCTGACCTGTTGTGACGTCAGCGTGGTCCCCGCGAGACGGCCCCGCCTTCCCGGGAATCTCTGAAGGGGCGGGCGTGTGCACCGCCGTCGAAGAGTCGGATGCTGGGAATGACCGCCGACCGCGGGGGCTTCCCAACCTGGGCTGTTGACGTCCCGAGCCCGACGGGCCTTCGGTGCCGGGGGCGCTGTTCCCTGCGTCGTAGAAGGGTTCGCCGCATCCCGGGCCTCTGCCCGCTAGATGCCAGTAGTCCTAAAACTAAAGTGACAGCAGGAGGGTCTCCAGGCATTGCCCCGAGCCCCGTGAGGGATGAAATCGCCCCAGGCTGAGAAACCTTGTGCACGACAGCGGCCCCGGTAGCCATATCCAAAGCAGCAGGAACGTGGGTGTAACCTGAACGTCCTGTCGTAGCGCAGCAGGTGCTGAGCTGATATTACCCAACCATGAAGGACGCTGCCCTTGATCAAGGTTGGCTATAAAATATGGTGATCTGGGGGCACCCGGGTGGCGCAGTCAGTTGGGCGACGGACTCTTCTTGGTTTCGGCTCAGGTCACGATCTCAGGATGGTGAAATCGGGCCCCCCCGTCGTGCTCATGCTCAGCTCTGAATCTGCTTGAGATTCTTTCCCTGT